>NC_068300.1:5607245-5737449 GCF_025860055.1 Xyrauchen texanus
GCAGCCTAATTGTGGATTGGAGGATAAATTAGGTGTATGCCTGGCTAAATAGATGAGTCTTTGGTCTAGACTTAAACTGAGAGAGTGTGTCTGCATCTCAAACAGTGTTAGGAAGACTATTCCATAGTTTAGGTGCCAAATATGAGAAGGATCTTCCTCCTTTTGTGGATTTTGATATTCTAGGAACTATTAACAGGCCAGAATTTTGCGATCTTAATGAACATGTTGGAATAAAGCGTTTTAGTGATGGCTTAGTGAGGTTTCTGACCAGATGTAGTTTTGTTGCCATTTCTCCCAAAGACAAAATCCGCTGAGATCGGGCCATTTTGTTTTGACACATGGCAAAAGTTTAACCCTTTGCTGACAGCACAGCCAGTTTAAATAAAATGATGTATAGCATATAGTGAATACAAAACACAATGTTCATGCAGAAGGATGCTAGGTTGAAATTTATGTGCACAGCTCATTTTTATTTATATTGTGTTAGTGCTTTAAACATTCCAAGTAGAGGCTGAACGATATTGGATTTTGCCGATACGATAACTGAAGTTATGGGAAAGGCAATATGAAAGTAATGTAATCAAATTACTTTGTTGCTTTTTGATTACCTCAAGATCACGTATGTGAATAAAGTCAAGAGAAAAGCTATAAATTCTCCAAGACTTTTAATCATGCCTTCTGAATGTAAAATAAACTTATTTTAATAATGTTATGAGTGATGTTGCTATTATTATATACAGTATAAAAAAACATGAAACACAAGGACACTGCCTCCTTAATAGGAAAAGAGAATATCTTCAAATGTAGAACAGCTCCACATTTTAACCAAATCAGGTGATCTGTTACAGAAAATAGTTTATTTTCTCATAAAGCAAATACAGTTAGGACAGATGCACCTGAATTATGTCTTGGTTAACATTAAACCAAATCTGACAGGATATACCTCAAATTCACAAGTTGAATTCTGCCATATATTGCAGTTAGTGTGTGAACTAATTGCCACTGACCATTCATTAACTTCCGACTGCAAGAGGTAGATCACAAGATTTTCTGTAATAGGTAGATTTTCTAAAAACTGTAAGATTAATGACTTATGTCTTTGAAGTCTATCCTGGATTAACTGCAGAAGTTCACATTGATGCATTGTACTTCTTGGTGAAGGCTTCTGTTGGCAATTAATTAATAGTCTATGTATACAATTTTAAGAGTGTAGTCCATCATTAGACCAAGGTGATGCAGGCCAAGATCAGTGAGGTGCTTTACAGTTCAACCGGCCGGTAATTTATGCAAGGTCTATCCTAAATCCAAGGTTCAGGCAATGGCATATGAAGTATCCCATGTCTTATGATTGGAGTTGGCGTCAGTTCATCCTCTGAAATCCATCATAATAGACTGAAGTGATGTCTGGCTGGCACCGTCTGCATTTAGTCATCATCACTCAGAGACATTTAGCCATGGAGTCCAATGGCAAGCAGGAATGGAATGGAGCTGGATCCGTCCGGTTCTGGTGACCTTGGGATAGACATGGAAACAAACAGAATAATGTTAGCATAGATGCCATTAAATCATTTTTGCAGAGTTATAGATCATTGTAACATGTTCAAACTCGGAGATGGAAGGGAGGAGACGGCGAGCAGTGATGCAGTCAAGTAAGACTCTTTATTTATCTGCCTTCAACACTCTGCGTTCACTCTTCTCTGTGCTTTTCTCAGTTTAATCAGATCAGTGTAACACAATCTTTGTCATCACAAACTACTCTGAGTCTTCTGATTCACAATAACATAAGACAGGCTAATCACTGGTCACTCGTGTCGTTTTCTCTCTCCCATCTGGTGGTGGTGTGGCCATTTATATGCTGCTCTCCCCATGCTCACTGGAATTAGAGACAGGTGTTAAGACATAATTTAGCTCAGATGCAAGCGCCCTTACCGCTTTCTCTCTCCGGACGGGTGCTCGACCACTGCCCCGCTGCCACAATCATGATCAGTGTTTCTAGGTCCAGTAGACCTAATTAAAGCAGCCTAATTGTGTGGTGAAGAATAAATTAGTTGTATGCCTGGCTAAATAGATGAGTCTTTAGTCTAGACTTAGTCTGCATCCTGAAGAGTGTAAGGGAGACTATTTCATAGTTTAGGAGCCAAATAGTAAAAGGATCTACCTCCTTTTGTGGATTTTGATACTCTAGGAACTATTAATTGGCCAGAATTTTGTTATCGTAATGAACATGATGGAATATAGCGTGGAAGAAGGTCACTTAAATACTGCAGAGATTTGACCATTCAAATATTTTAAAGAATTTTAAAATTAATGCGAAATTTAACAGGTAGCCAATGTAACAACAATAAAATGGAACTAATATGATCATATTTCTTGGTTCTACTCAGCACTCTTGCTGCTGGAGTTTTTGTTCAATTGGTTTTTGAACCAATTGAAATGTACTTATTGAACTTGCTGGACATCCTCCCAGTAATGCATTACAATAATCTAGTCTTGAGGTCATGAACGCATGAATTCGTTTTTCGGCATCAGCAACAGAGATCATGTGTCGTAATTTAGCAATATTTCTTAGGTGGAAGAATGCTGTTCTACAAACATTAGTAATTTGATTTTCAAATCAAATATAACACCTAAGTTCTTCGCTGTTGAAGATGATGTTTTTGGTCCCATAATTAGTACCTCTGTTATGTCAGAATTGAGTAGAAGGAAATTTCTGGCCATCCAATCTTTGATTTCATTGATACACTCTGCCAATTTGGAGAATTGTGAAATTTTGTCGGGTTTCGAAGAAATATAAAGTTGGGTATTGTCAGCATAACATTGGAAACATATTCCATGATTTCTGATAATATGTCCCAGGGGAAACATATACAGGAAGAAAAGAAGAGGCCCTAAAACTGATCCCTGTGGCCCTCCATACTTGACTTTTGTTTGATTTGACAATTCCTTGTTTACATAGACAAAGTGGTAGCGGTCTGCTAAATGGTACCTAACCCATGCTAATACAAGTCCACAAATGCCAACATAATTCTCCAACCTATTCAAGAGAATGTTGTGATCAATCGTGTCAAAGGCAGCACTAAGATATAAAAGCACTAGAACAGAAATTCAGCCGCAATCAGGTGATAGGAGCAAGTCATTAGTAACTCTGATAAGTGCAGTCTCTTTACTGTGGTGGGGCCTAAATCCTGACTGTAATTGTTCATATATACTATTTCTCTGTAGAAATGAATATAATTGGGAGGACACTACTTTTTGTAGTATTTTTTACATAAAATGGAGATTTGAAATAGGTCTATAATTAACTTCTTAATAAGTGGTTTGATAGCTGCCATTTTAAAGTTTCTTGGGATATGTCCTAAAGATATTGAGGAGTTAATAATATTAAGAAGCGGTTCTGAGATTACTGGGAATACCTCTTTAAAGAGCTTAGTTGGTACTGGATCTAACATGCATGTTGTGGCTTTTGATTATTCAATAACTTTTGTTAGCTCTTCATGACCTATGACAGCAACGGATTGAAGTTGCACGTGAGTCACTATCTACAGTCAAATACCACAAACTAATGTTTATGGGTGACTCTATGTTTATGTTTAAGGAGACAAAATAATACATTTAATGACAAAAATAAATAAAAATAGAACATTAAAACATTTATTGTTTTAAATAATAGATCAAAATAGATTTCCTTATTCCTACTTTCTATGAGTTCTCAAATGTTATATTTACTCCCTCACCCATACTTTTGTACTTCTTAACAATACATTTATAACAAGTATCAAAACCAGATAAATTATCCATTGCACTTTCCCCTAAGAACTTAAAGATTTTTTCAGTTAAGTTGGTTTTCATGTGTACAATCTGGATTTTTTTCAACAAAGAAAAAAGTGCTGTCCCAATTACTGTTGTCATTACATAAAATTTCAGAGAACAATTTTAGAGTTTCAAATGAAGCCAGGGCTGAATATGGCATACAGGGCATTTTCCTGGTGGGCTGACAAACTTTGGGGCCAATCAGGGGTGGACTGACCATCGGGAGAACCGGGCTGACCGCTAAATGAGTGGAATGGGCTGCGATAAGCTCAAATGAGCCGCCGCGTTATGCAGAACGGGCCACAAAACGGCACTGTGATATGATGAATGGGGCAGCGATATGCAGAAAAGGACAGAGACAACCCGCTGTTTTTATTCTTTCTGCCCTGCATCACATTACCTTTGAATGAGTACAAATTCAATCATACAAATTTATGAAACAACATTTATTATAACCTTCTTTCACATGACAAAGATTCTTTCTTTTTGTGAAAACCTACTTTTTCAAGAGCCTTTTTAGCCTGCTCTACATCTGCCTACTCAATGAGAAAAATTCAGTACATAGCCCAACAAAAATTATTTTTGTGAAGCATAAATGTAATTACATTTAAATTTAAAAGTGATTATAAAAGCAATAAAATATCAAATAAAAGATAAATAGTAAATACAAAAATAAATTGGGCTATCTTTTAGCTATTGTGTTTTTCATACAGAATACAAGTATGTATTCTGTTACAAGTATTGCGTTACTCCCCAAAAGTTTGTTAATTTTGATGCAAATAAAATGCTTGTCCTCACAGCTGGTTCAGGATTTCTTCCTGGAGTTACATCAGCATTTCATGTCGGTAGTAAAAACAGCTTTCTGTGTTTTAGCGCCACCAGCTGCATTGGTTTTGGTAACTACAGCGGCTCCTGGCACATGTTCCAAATAAAATATTTTATTGGTCAGGGCATTTCATCGCCCAGTGAAGAAATAAAAAAATCGACACTCACCATAAAAAAAAAAAACCCTGCTTTGTCGACCCGTGAATGTTCACTCCAGGTGAGAATGGCTTCATAGGCATCCATTGTTTCAATTCAAGCTTTGATAATCGCAGAGAGAAATTGCGGCAAAAATGTGCACTTGGTGTGCAAAGGGCTTAATCAAGTTTAAAATCATGAAATTTGTATTCCCATTCACTAGCAGTGTATGGACCTACAGAGCTGATATGTTCTTCTAAAATTCATTTTGCAGAAGAATGTCCAATACATCTGGGATGGCATGAGGGTGAGGAAATGATGAGACATTTTCATTTTTGGGTGAACTATCCCTTTTATTCCATTTTGTGCTCAGAGTAACAGATATGCTCTGAGTTCGGTTGTAGGGAACACTGATGTACTCAACCCTTGTTGTTCCAAACATGTATGACTTTCATTCTGTGATGGTAGTTCACAATCAGTCTGAATGACCATAATCATGAAATGTAGTTATCAGTCAAATTGATGGCATAAATATAGACATTTTACACAGCAAAAATCACAAATAAATACTGGATGTTTGCTGTGTTCTGGTATTAAATTAGGGTTCAATTTGATGATTTAAATTTGACTCTCTTGAATTGTATTTTTTTTAATCAATTTACTGTGTTCATTGCAGATCTGATGGAAGTGAAAGAGGAAAGTCAAGAGCTGAATGAAGTGGAGGAGAAACCTCATGATTTCAAAACTGGAGAAAAATCTTTGAGTGACTCAAAGTCTAAAAAGAATTTCTCACCAAAAATGCCTCGAAGTAAAGCAGCCAAGAAATGTTTTACCTGCTCTCTGTGTGGAAAGAGTTTCACGTGTAAAAGTCAGCTTAATAGACACATGAGAATTCACACAGGAGAGAGACCTTACACGTGTCATGAGTGTGGAAAAAGTTTTGCATATGTTAACTATTTCAAGGATCATCTCCGAATTCACTCTGGAGAAAAAACATTTGAATGCGAACAGTGTGGTAAAACATTTGTTTTGAAATCAGGCCTAAAACTACATCTGAAAACACACACAAATGAGAAGCCTTACAAGTGTTCTTTTTGTGGAAAGAGTTTTGCTCGCCTGTCCTATTTTAAAGAGCACCAGACAATTCATACCGGTGTGAGTGATTATATGTGCCTTCAATGTGGAAAGATCTTTATTAGAGCTGGGAACTTGAAAGAACACCAACGAATTCATACTGGAGAAAAACCGTACAAGTGCTCACACTGTGGAAAGAGTTTCACTCACTCACATAACGTGAAAACACACGAGAGAATCCATACTGGAGAGAAACCTTATAAGTGCTCACACTGTGAAATGAGCTTCACTTGGTCAAAGTCCCTAAAAACACATGAGAGACTTCATACTGGAGAAAAACCTTACAAGTGCTCACACTGTGGAAAGAGTTTCACTCACTCACATAACGTGAAAACACACGAGAGAATCCACACTGGAGAGAGACCTTACAAGTGCTCACACTGTGAAATGAGCTTCACTTGGTCAAAGTCCCTAAAAACACATGAGAGAATTCATCCTGGAGAGAAACCTTACCACTGCTTCTGATGTGGGAGGAGTTTCAGAGCATCAAGTGTTAACTATGAATTACTTTAATTATTGAGCAAAAATCATCTTCAGGTCAAACAAGATCAAATAAATAAATGGAAATTCAGATAAACCCAAAGACCGTGATACCACACGTACATCACCCAAACGTCTGTTGAATGTGTGTGTGTGAAGAAGTATTTTTTAGGTTGTTTGTTTATCTGCAATATTTCAATAAAGCAATGTTTCTGCAATAAAGATGTTTCCTCTCTGATGTCAGTAAGACAATCAGCACATGTCTTTAAGATGTTTATGATTTAAAATATTTGTAAATCTTATCTTTTAAGATTTTTAGCAGATGTTTATTTGGTTACAATGCTTTCCAGATAAAACTATATAAAATTAACATCTCAGAGATATAAGTGTGCTATCTGTGGATCGAATTTCTCCCAAAAGAACAGCATCATTTAAGAGAATAACAAGACATTGAAGAAGAATCAGAATGAGCTTTATTGCCAAGTATTCTCACAAGGACTTTTTTTTTTTTTTGGTGATGGGAGAAACAAGTGCACACAAAACATTACAGTGAGACACAGAATATAAAACAAGGTTAGAGTACAAACAGAAATACAAATAATAATAGAACATATGACAGAATGGTATATGTACATATGCAAGTGGTAGTGTGCAAGGTAGATTTATGTACAGTTATTGAATTAAAAATGTGAATTTTTATATCTACATGAGATATGTATTTACATTACTGCACTTTGAATGG
This sequence comes from Xyrauchen texanus, assembly GCF_025860055.1. Classification (NCBI taxonomy): domain Eukaryota; kingdom Metazoa; phylum Chordata; class Actinopteri; order Cypriniformes; family Catostomidae; genus Xyrauchen; species Xyrauchen texanus. The sequence continues at coordinate 5,614,372 of NC_068300.1, forward strand.
ACGAGACAAGGCATCTCAAGGTGGCCTCCAGCTCTTGATTCATCCTCTCAGTTTGCCCATTGGACTGAGGATGAAACCCCGAAGGGAGGCTAATAGATGCACCCAGGAGTCTGCAGAGGGCCTTCCAGAACCGAGAAGTAAATTGTAGTCCACAGTCTGACACAATGTCCTGTGGGATGCCATGTAGTCGGACAACATATTGCAAGCTTAGCTGTTTCTTGGGCAGAGGGCAACTTGGTTAAGGGTATGAAATGGCAAACCTTGGAAAATCTGTCAACGATAACAAAAATGACAGTGTTACCTTCAGATGGGAGAAGCAGTGGGAGCAACCACCCTTGAGGAAGCGATTAAAAAAAAAAAAGTGCCCACCTGGCCTGACACTTAGCCTCCTGTATGTAGGATAAGTTCTTATGGTCAGTCCAGACCAGGAATGGATGATTAGCCCCCTCTAGCCAGTGTCTCCACTCATCCAATGCCACCTTGACCGCAAGTAGTTCTCTGTTGCCAATGTCGTAATTACGTTCACTGGGAGAGAGACGGTGTGAGAGAAAAGTGCACTGGTGTAGTTTCCCATCAGTGCTTGCTCGTTGGGAAAGTATAGCCCCCACGTTAGAGGCAGCAACTTCAATGATAAAAGGGAGCTCCGGTTCAGGCAGGGTAAGTATTGGAGCTGTGACAAAATGCTTCTTCATATCCATGAATGCCTTGTCTGTCTCTGAGGTCCAAGAAAGCTTTACTTAATAAACTTTACTTTAAATTACCTTTAATACGGGCAGCAAGAGGTGCAATTATGGAGCTAAAATTCCTTATCTATAGAAATTGGCAAACCTCAAAAAGCATTGTAGCTCCTTAACTGTGATGGTGCGTGGCCAGTCAGTAACTGCCCGAGTCTTGCAAGGGTCCATCTGGATGTGACCATTTGAGACAATAAACCCAAGGAATGAGATTGTTGGCCGATGGAACTTGCACTTCTCCACCTTAACAAACAGGTTGTTCTTCAGGAGGTGATGTAAGACTTGTCTGACATGTTGCACATGCTCGTGGAGGCTCTTGGAGAAGATACGTATATCATCTAAATATACAAAAAACTAAATTATTTAGCATATCTCTGAGGACATCGTTAATGAGAGCTTGAAATACAGCGGGGGCATTAACTAAACCAAAAGGCATAACCAATTATTCATAATGACCACAAGAGGTGTTAAAAGCGGTTTTCCATTCATCACCTTCACGAATACGGACAAGGTTATAAGCATTTCGCAGGTCTAACTTGGTGAAAATTGTCGCTCCCTGAAGCAACTCAAAAGCAGAAATCATTAGGGGAAGTGGTAACCTTATTCAGTCCACGGTGGTTTATGCAAGGACGGAGCCCGCCATCCTTCTTCTCGACAAAAAAGAAGCCTGCTCCAGCAGGTGAGGAGGAAGGGCGTATGAACCCAGAGTCCAGAGCATCCTTGATATAATTCTCCATGGCAACTCTTTCAAGGGCAGAGAGAATAAATCTGACCACGAGGCGAGCAGGTTCCAGGCAACATTTCAATGCCACAGTCATAGGATCGATGAGGGGGAAGAAGACCAGCTCACATCTTACTGAAGATCTCTTTTAGATCCATGTATTCTTGAGGGACTCTGGATAATTCAGGGGAGACTTGGGACTTGAGAGTGGGAGAAGGTCTAGCGAAAAGACAAGTAGCATGACACAAGGTTCCCCATTCAATTATTGAACCAAAAGTCCATTTGATATGTGGATTATGATGGTTCAACCAAGGATATCCTAGGACCACAGAGAATTCTGGAGAGAGAGAATAACATGAAACTGAAGAGTCTCCTGATGTTCCCCCACACACAGACGTAGTGGAGCAGTGAGATGATGGATCTTACCCGAACCAAGGGGACAAGAGCAGTGACATTCACAGGAGGTGGCCAAAGGGATCTTGAGTCGAGAGGCTAGGTTAGCGTCCAAGAAGAGTCCACGAAGGCCTTCAAAGGTGGTTCAGCCCTTCCCCAAGAAAGTGATATGTTGAGGAGGACTCCAGTTGCCCCAGACTCAGGAGTAGTTGCTTGACCCGTCACAGTCCTCCCTTCCCTGGATGGGCCTTATCTTTTCCCATCAGTGCGGGGCAGGAATATCTGAAGAGTCTAGGTTCCCCACAATAGAGACAGCACCTCTCCTTAATTCTTCGGTCACGTTCTGACTGAGAGAGATGGGTACGCCCCATCTGCATGGGCTCCTCCAGAGCAGAAGTTAAACTTGTGGAAAGATCAGAGGAACCCGAACTTCAAATGATGGGTAAGGGGTGGAGTGACGTTCACTCCTTCTCTCCCTAAGTCGGTTATCTATCCGTTTAGACAAATCAATCAGTGTCTCCAGATCTGCCACAGCCTCTCTGGAGACTATTTCATCCTTGATAGTGTGAAGAATTTGGACAAGCAGTTGCTCATGTCTCCAAACCAAATGTTTGTGCCTTTCCATGGTGGATTGTTGACTGGTTACTGTAGTAAAATCATGGTAAATTTATTGCGGGTGGAACATAAAACAATTTCAGAAAATAAAAAGTCCCGCCCTGTCCTCGAAGAGGCTCCATAGAAATCTGAGAATATCATGATTCATTTCTGATATATGATCTTGTTAAATTCTTGTTAAATAGTGGCCAACCGGGGGATTGTCAGGAGTCACACAGATGAACTCTTTGTATGCAATGGAGAGTCATTGAGATGCACAAAAGGAATGTCCATCTCCAAGCAAAGACTTTCTTACTGGATTGTCAATGCAATTGCCTTGGCTTTTGAGTCGCAGTGTACCCAATTAGTGTTAAAGCACACTCAACTTAGGCATGGCCTCTTCATGGGCATGGACAAATGGTGTGTTCTTGCAAGACATATGTTTTAAGATTAAGATTCAACTTTATTGTCATTGTGCAGAGCCACTGAAATGCAGTTGTTTTCACATATCCCAACTCAGCTGGGAGTTGCGCAGGGTCAGCCATGAAACAGCGCCGCTGGAGCAGATAGGGTAAAGGGCCTTGCTCAAGGGCCCAACAGTGGTATATTGGCGGTGCTGGGGCTTGAACCCCTGACCTTTCAGTCAGTAACCCAGAGCCTTAGCCGCTGAGCCACAAGTGTTCACAAGTCAAATATATATACTTATGTTCCTCCCTTTACTGATGAGCTTCATTCAGGCATTGTTATTTACCATAAGTCACAAGCACTTACATTATAAATAAATTCCCTTCTTGACAGGGTTTGTGAAGGAGTTAATTCATCCTATATGACTATAGTTCATATATTCATTCTGAGTGCTGGCCAAACATGAGGGTCACTAACTGCGGCATACTCATGTCGGTCACCGTCCCACAAGACTGCGGTGTCATGTTTCTTTTCTGGGAGGTTATGTTATGTAGTGCGGCGTGATGGGATTCTGTTCCCCATATGCATTAATAAATGCAATGCCAAGTGTACGGAGTCGTTAGGGAAAGTCTCGGTTACTTGCGTATGTTCCCTGAGGCAAAGGGAATCAGACATTACGAACGCTAGCAGCACTACAAGATTCAGAGATCTTGAGGCACGAGACAAAAACTATTTATGGAAGTGCAAATATATTACTACATACGTGTTTCATGTCTCCAGCAACCATCAATACCTTTTAAAGTGGTTAGTAATTTTGGCAATTTCCTTTTAATTACGTTATTTGTATGAGAAAGGTTGAGGAATGCCAAAAATGTGGGAGTATATCTCTAAAAAAATAGATGAGAAAAATGGGGTGGCATGTAAAATGCATGTTAGGGTAAAGATAATAATACTAAAATTATCTGCTATTTAAATGTTTTTTTTTTTTTTTTTTTTTTTTTTTTAACAAAAGACAGAAAGAGAAAGTACGGTGAGACTGCAGGAAATGGCAGAGAAGAGTTTACAGGGAAGACTGCAACAAAACTGCAATATTTGCTTTTAACATAATTTGTTATTGTTTTAAAACAGAGTTCCTATTAAAATATAGAGTTTGTCAATGGTATCAAAATGTATTTTTTTTTTATTTATTATGAAAAAAGCTAATTTTGTAACAATGCTTTCAATAAATTAAACTATAAAATATATAGTAAAGGTCTGTATAATTTACATGAATGTTGCACAATAGTACAAGAAAACAGTGTTGAGAAAGCAGCCCAAAATCACCAGAACTGAACAATAAAAGCCAGAATGAGTTTCTCAAACGCGTCCTCCAGTCCAGCAGGAGACAGAAAAGCGCCATTAAACTCAAGAAGATGAAAGAAGAATTGAGCGCTCAGTCGATACATGTTCAATGTGTTTATCTTCATTTGTGAGTTTATATTTGTTTTAATGTGTTTGTATTTTTCTGTGACGTTTTAATAATGTTAATTGAAGTTTATTATCGTCATATGTGTCGGTTTTGAGACAAATGTGTTCAAATATTCAGTTTCAGAAGAAACAATATTCTCGTTCCCCTGCAATAAATTTACCATGTTTTAACTACAATAACCCTATTTTAATCATGATATCCGTAGTGAAACAACAGTAATACAGGGAAACGAAAACTATGTGTAAACAAATCATAATTTGTGATGACTGGTTTTACCAAAATTACCATAGTTTAACTGTGTTTACTATAGTAGTGTTACTATGGTATTTGTTGTAAAACCATAGTAACCACACTATTATCCATTGCTAAACTATTGTAAAACATGGTTACTATAGTAATTTACAGTATACCGTATCCAAACTATAGTTTTCATGGCCCAACTTATTCAAGGTCACTACAATATTACTATAGTAAACAGGTCATTGTAGTTACTAGTAAAGCCATTTTTACTACAGTATGATTTATTGTTTACAGTGTTTTTACTATAGAGTAACCATGCGGTTACTATGGTAAACTACCACAGTAACTATAGTTATGGTATTTGCAGTAAAACCTTAATAACCACAAAATTATGACTTTATTACCACAGTTTTCATTTTCCTGTATTATTACAGTCCCTATGGTGTCATTTCAAATATAATGGTTAAAATATGGTTACTGTAGTAAAATCATGGTAAATTTATTGCGGGTGGAACATAAAACAATTTCAGAAAATAAAAAGTCCCGTCCTGTCCTCGAAGAGGCTCCACAGAAATCTGAGAATATCATGATTCATTTCTGATATGTGATCTTGTTAAATTCAGCGGCTGATTGTAAATAAGTTACGTCAAGGTGAGAATATGTTGTATCCTTTTATAGGTTAATTTCAGGGTTTTCCTTGGTCAAAAAAGTAGGATTTGTCTTTGGGTCCTCATATTCTCAGAAACAGCCCTGTATATATAAATAATAATCAAAAGAAGAAAGTTTTTGCATTAGTAGGATTGGGTCAAGTGCTCGTGAAAGAGATGCATCTTTAGATGTTTCTTGAAGGTGGCTAAAGAATCAGCTGCTCAGGTGGGGTTTGGCGGGTCCTTCCACCATCAAGGGACAGTTGAAGTGAAGGTCCGGGAAAGTGATTTTGTGCCCGTGTGAGATGGCGCCGATCTTTTGAAGTAGTGAGTGTAGATTGGGGGGTGTGGAGACAGCGGTGGTGGTTGTATATAATGTGGTCGAGTGACTCTGATGCTTGTGTGACACTCCATGAAAACAGGTTTAAAAAGAGAAGCGGGAACACAAGATGAAACTCATTGAACTGATCTTTTCTAGTCTGATCAATGTCAGTCCATTAAATCATGATTTTTTTTAATATTGATGATTTCATCACAGAAATATCTCAGCTGAAGAAAGACGTGACGTCACTGGAGACAAAACTGATGGAGAGAGACGACAGGTTACAGGTTAAACATTCATTTCATCCTTAAAGTTGAGATTGTAAGCTTTCAAATGATGTGATATGATGAACGGTACAGATGTGATTGTGTTGTGTTTGTCAGGAGCTGGAAAAGGTTTCCTGTCAATCTTCAGTGTGTGTGACTGATGGGACCTCCACAGAATGTCAGGATTCAGTGTGGAGCGGCAGAGATCAGTCCACACCACAGCGACTGCTGGACAAACTCTCTGAACAGAGATCCAGAGACACACAGGACTCACAGCTCACTTTACTCTGTTCTACTGACGGTAATCAGGGTGATCAAACCTCCACAGAGTCTCTGACTTCTGTCTGTAACGCTGGAGAACAGCAGATGCTGCAGATACCAGTGAAGATTGAAGTGAAACTGGAGGAGATAAAAGAAGAAACCACTGAAGAGGAAAAAAATAGAGAAGATGCTGATTTTATTTCTTCAGGTATATTTCTTTCTTTTTAACCGCTCTGTTGTCTTTTAAAATTGTACATGTAATCCAGTGTTTCCTGCACCGCTGTTAGAGGCGGAGCTGCACTGCTTCCTGTAGCACTTGCCATAGATGTGACTGTCTTGTCGGGCACTTCTCACACACCTTACAGTCTAGCTCAGCGTTTCTCAACGGGGGCGTTTGGACAGTGTTGGGGGGGCGGTGTGAACGAGGCAGCAGAGAGGGGGCGCTCAGGCACAAATGGGGGGCGTTACTCAGAAGTACTCAACAGGCGGCCTGCGCAAAAATCTTTTCAGCTCTTCTCCTTAGCCTATGTCTTCGTCTTGCTCGGATTACTGCTGCCACTTCACCAGGAGGATATGCCAGGAGAGCCGCTTCCTAAGTTACACATGCTTTTAAGAGGCGGAGAATTTTCAGCGCAAAATAGAGGCGCTTTCACCGGCTTTTTCTGTACATAACGCTGAATACATAATTAGGCGCATAATTAGTGCTCAGGGCTCACACTAATGACCGTAATTAATAAAAAAAAGTGGCTGTTTTTGACGTCGTTTTTCTTCGGTTCAGTTCAGGTGGCCGAGCTGTTGTTGTCTTTGTTCGTCATTTGAAATCAAATGACCGTTTGTAGGCTATTCAAATTTGAAGCCTAGTATATATTGCCTAATTGAGTGCATGAACGACCGCTGCTTTTTCATTGGCCATTTAGGTTAGTTACGTTATTGTTCACGTGATTGGTTCATCTTAAAAAAATGTGTGTGTGAGCCTGAATTTGTTTGAATTTCTAAATACATTTGCAATACCTTTCAAACAATCCATGTGTTTTTGCATTTTTTTCCAAACATAATATCACTCAACTTGAGGCTTTTACATGTAGTTTATACAATAAGAAACTTCTGTTTCAGTTTTTTTTTTTTACCAAAAACTCAGGCTTCAGGTATCAGTGTTGCAATTGTTTGGCTGTAATAGTATTTCTGAAGTGTTTTTTTTTTTTTGGGGGCGTTAAGAGGATCATGAAGAGGTCAGTAAACCACTGGTCTAGCTGATCCCACAAAAGCTCAATGGGGTTAAGTTCCATAACGCTCTTTTCCAATTATCTGTTGTCTAAAGTCTGTGTTTCTTTGCCTCCTGAGTCTTCTCTTTACTGTTGTACATGAAACTGGTGTTGAGCGTGTAGGATTCAATGAAGCTGTTAGCGGAGGACATGTGAGGCGTCTATTTCTCAAACTAGAGACTCTGATGTACTTATCCTCTTGTTTAGTTGTACATCTGGCCTTCCACATCTCTTTCTGTCCTTGATAGAGACAGTTGTCCTTTGTCTTTGAAGACTGTAGTTACACCTTTGTATGAAATCTGCAGTTGTTTGGCAATTTCAAGCATTGTATCGCCTTCATTCCTCAAAACAATGATTGACTGACGAGTTTCTAAAGAAAGCAGTTTCTTTTTTTTTCTTTTTTTTTGTGCCATTTCTGACCTAATATTGACCTTAAGACATGCCAGTCTATTACATACTGTGGCAACTCAAAAACAAACACAAAGACAACGTTAACCAAATAGCTATGGCATGGGTAGCTTAGTGAGTATTGACGCTGACTTCCCCCACTGGAGTCACAAGTTCGAATCCAGGTCATGCGGAGTGACTCCAATCAGGTCTCCTAAGCAACCAAAATGGCCCGGTTGCTAGGAAGGGTAGAGTCACATAGGGTAACCTCCTTGTGGTCGCTATAATGTGTATTTCTCGCTCTCGGTGTTGTGCGTAGATGCCGTGGAGAATAGTGTGGGCGTCCACGTACACTTTGAGGTGAGTCACTACGCCACCACAAGGACTTGGAGTGCATTGGGAATTGGGCATTCCAAATTGGGGAGAAAAAAGGAGAGAAAAAACCCCTGAACCAAATAGCTTTCAGTTGTGTTTGATATAATGGCAAGTGATTTTCTAGAAACAATTTAGCATGATTACTCAAGGGTAAGGTGTTGGAGTGATGGCTGCTGAAAATGGGGTCTGTCTAGATTTGATCAAAAATGACTTTTTTCAAATAATGATGGTGCGGTTTTTACATCAGTAATGTCCTGACTGTACTTTGTGATCAGTTGAAGGCCATTTTTAAAGTACCAATTTCCCTCAGAAACAGCTAAATCTGTACATTATTCAAAACTTTTGGCCACTAGTGTAAATATAAAAATTATTTGACTTGGTTGGACTTTTATGCTACAGTGTTTAGTTCTACTTTGTCAACAAAATCTCAATGTTCTCTCTTTGTACATTCAAACAAACAAGTGGCAGCAAGTGATGAAGCATTTTACCAGTCAGAAATGAGGATAAATAATTCTGATTCAAAGTAATGTTCAGCAACATAAAATGAATGACAGCCATGTTAAAATAACATTTAGCATTATACATTTTTAATCTTAGTACTGATTATCATTGTCCCATGTCTGCCAAACACGTTGAGTGGTCCAAACATCATCTGCAGCCTGAAACTGAACTTTTGGCCAGAAGTTTGGAGTAAATACACTTGGCTTCATGGGAAAGCTATAGGACCTATTTAGTGAATGACTTAATCTCCATTGTGCTGTCTGTCTGCACTGGTCTCAGAACAGTTAGAAATGCACCTTATTTTCATCCTAACTCCGCACAGTAAATTTCTAATGAAAAGCTAGCTCTTTTGTCGAGTGTAGTGGTCACTGTGCTTAACAGCGTGCCATTTCACGTTTAATTCCTCACATTTAAAAAATGGTCAGTCAGATGAAACTAGAGACTCTCTTCTTTTGACTTAAACAGGTTTCAATGTAAAAACATAGTTCACTAAAAAAAAATAATATTCTCTCATCATTTACTCACCCTTATGTCATTCAAAATGTATCCAAATGTATCCAATCATCCAGAATATTAAAACCACCTGCCTAATATTGTGTAGGTCCCCCTCGTGCTGCCCAAGATCTTTACTGTTCCTTCGACCAATTCTTTTGCCTTTGAGCATCCACTTTAGAACATCTCGATACTCCACCAGCCTGCACTGACTGCAGAACAGAAAGTAAAGTTGTGCTGTGAATGAATTAGGCAAGCTGCATCTTTTACACCACATTAGCTTAAATATGTTACACATAAAACATGATATTTACTCTACAGATAGGGAGCCACCAGGTCCTTCTGGCCTTGGGTGAGGCTTCCAGTTAATTCGAGGCATACGAAAGACAACCTCTAATACACTGAGAGACAGTAGAGGTAGAAAGCCTGAATCTTGAGCCTGAAGACTGAAGACATATGGCAGTGGGGGTGCAGATGTGGTTGCTTCGCCTCGTCTATCTTTACACTGATGGCATGGCAACGTTCCATTCATTGCAGCAGATGCACTCTACCTCTGTTGGCATTGCCTGCCATGTCTCCTGAGCTCTCTGAAGCTTATTGTTGCTGTTGCTGCAACCTCCTACATCTTCCTGAGCTCCTGGCCAGAGTACACGGGTTCAAATAAATATGACTGTGAAAAAACTTGTATCTACTCTTCTCCTCTTAAATCCAGATCATCTGACACCTTTGTTTAAATTTGCTTCAATTTGTTTACGTCATTCAGTCTGTACAGCATTCCTCCTACTCAGTTGTAAACAGCGCTGCTCTTCCGGGTATGTTGCACATGCATCACTTCTTGCTTGAACATGCCAATGTGAATGCATCACACAAGAGACCTTGTGACCTCAGACCTATCGTGAGCGTGCATACTTCTGCTTACCCTTAAGCGATGATTTGTAGTTAAAATACTTAAATATGTATCTTTTTCCCATCCAAAGTTTTTATATTTCTTTATAAGACATTCATTTAACCGCTTGATTCATATGAATGATGTTAATGCTGATTGCCTGTGCTTTTTGGAGCATCAAAAATCTTGCTACCATCCACATCCATTATAAGGACCTTTTGAGCGGAGATGTTTTTCTATTTCTCTTCAAATGAGTTCTGCTGGAAGAAGTGTGATGGCATGAGTAAGTAAAGGATGAGAGAATTTTCATTTTTTGGTGAACTATCCCTTTAAAATCACGATCGTTTCTAGAGACAGCAGTGGCAAGATGTACAGTGCATCCGGAAAGTATTCACAGCGCTTCACTTTTTCCACATTTTGTTATGTTACAGCCTTATTCCAAAATGGATTCAATTCATTAGTTTCCTGAAAATCCTACAAACAATACCCCATAATGACAACGTGAAAGAAGTTTGTTTGAAATCTTAAAAAAAAACAACACACATGTACATAACAAGTGTGCCACACAAGCCCTCAAAAGTGAAGCCAAAACGTCTCGTTCGCCCCGGTGACTGGTCCTAGTATAGGTCATAAACCCCGCCTCCCCATGTTATTCAACGGGACGTGAGACCAACTAAACAATTAAATTACACTTCACATATCTTTATTCCAAAGATAGTTTCTGTCATTTACTGTAGTTTCTATCACGTTTATGTAATTTCAAGTGTTTGTCTTCAAAATAAGTTTGTTTTTAGTTAGTTATTTGATGCTATAAAAATGGTGCTGTGACATCATGATTGACAGCTGTGATTGACAGGTTCTCTGAGCCAAGTAGTCACTGAAGCACCAACTGACGTTTTTTCGGAATCTTCGGAGGACTGAGGAGATTGGAGCTTTAAATGTACATTTCTATAATTAATTATTTCACACCGTCATAAGTCAAAAGTGCAGGGGCGTGTGCTTGCAATTGATTCAGTGAGAGTGAGGGCGGGGCCTTGATTTCGCGGCTTTACTTCCTGCTCACTACTGCGTAGGTCTGGTCCCGAAATTGCAGCTGCGCAGACTCAAGTCCCAAGATGTCAGCGCCATATCGGGACACTGGCGGCTTCAGTTCTCACCAATGGAAAAGAGCGTAGGGGCGTCGTCCATCTTTTTTTACAGTCTATGGTACATAAGTATTCACAGCCTTTGCTCAATACTTTGTTGAATCATCTTTGGCACCAATTACAGCCTCAAGTCTTTTTGTGTATGATGCTACAAGTTTGGCACACCTATTTTTTGGGCAGTTTCTCCCATTCTTCTCAAGCTCCATCAGGTTGGATGGGGAGATTTTCAAATATCTCCAGAGATGTTCAATCGGGTTAAAGTCTGGGCTCTGCCTGGGCCACTCAAGTACATTCACAGAGTTTTCTCGTAGCCACTCCTTTGTTATCTTGGCAGTGTGCTTAGGGTTGTTGTCCTATTGAAAATGAACCTTCGCCCCAGTATGAGGTCCAGAGCGCTCTGGAGCAGGTTTTCATCAAGGATGTATCTGTGCATTGTTGCATTCATCTTTCCCTCGATCCTGACTTGTCTCCCAGTTCCTGCCGCTGAAAAACATCCCCACAGCATGTCCAATATGCTTCAATGTAGGGATGGTATTCGCCAGGTGATGAGCGGTGCCTGGTTTCCTCCAGACATGTCTCTTGTAATTCAGGCCAAAGAGTTCAATTTTTGTTTCATCAGACCAGAGAATTTTGTTTCTCATGGTCTGAGAGTCCTTCGGGTGCCTTTTGGCAAACTCCAGACAGGCTGTCATGTGCCTTTTACTGAGGAGTGGCTTCCGGTAGGCCTGATTGGTGGAGTGCTGCAGAGATGTTTGTTCTTCTGGAAGGTTCTCCTCTCTCCACAGAGAAATGCTGGAGCTCTGTCAGAGTGACCATCGGGTTCTTGGTCACCTCCCTGACTAAGGCCCTTCTCCCCTGATCGCTCAGTTTGGCGGCCAGCTCTAGGAAGAGTCCTGGTGGTTCCAAACTTCTTCCATTTATGGATGATGGAGGCCACTGTGCTCATTGGGACCTTCAATGCTGCAGACATTTTTCTGTACCCTTCCCCAGATCTGTGCCTTGATACAATCCTGTCTCTGAGGTTTACAGACAATTCCTTGGACTTCATGGCTTGGTTTGTGCTCTGACATGCACTGTTTACTGTGGGACCTTATATAGACAGGTGTGTGCCTTTCCAAATCATGTCCAATCAACTGAATTTACAACAGGTGGACTCTAATCATGTTGTAGAAACATCTCAAGGGTGATCAGTTGTAACAGGATGCACTTGAGCTCAATTTTGAGTGTCATGGCAAAGGCTGTGAATAATTATGTACAATATGATATTGTGTTTCTTTAAGAAACGCATCTTTCCCCATAATAAGCTGGAAAATTTGGGAAGATATGGGGTGGACATGTTTTCTTTAGTGCTGTATCAAGTAAAAGCAGGGGAGTCGTTACATTGATAAATAAACCTCTACAATTAAAATTTCTCAAACAGATTAATGATAAATTTGGAAGAGTCATTATTGTTTTAGCTGAAGTTCAGGGGTAAAGGTTTATTTTGGCTAATATTTATGCACCTAATGCTGATGATCAGTGCTTTTTTATAGATCTTGAAAGGATGTTCCAAGTCGCTGGCACCCCTCACGATATAGTATTGGGAAGAGACTTTAATCTTTTGATGGATTCAGTCCTTGATCATAGTGAAGCAAAAGTGTGTAAGCCCCCTAGAGCAACATTGGCGCTTCACAGGATGTGTAAAAATCTTGGTTTTACAGATATTTGGAGACTTTAAAACCCATCTGGCAGGGACTATACATTTTTTTTCATCAGTCCATAAGATTTATTCTAGAATATATGTTTTTATATCCAAATCCCTCATTTAATCTGTTGTTGATTGCTCAATTGAAAACATCTTAGTCTCAGATCACATCCTAGTGAGTTTAGGTGTTGCCACATACGGAGAAAAATAAATCATATAGTTGGTGACTTAATGTATCCCTTTTGCAAAATAATGATTTCCAACAAATGGTAAAGACTGAAATACATTTCTATATAGAGACCAACAGGTCCTCTGTATCTTCTGTGGGCGTGGCTTGGGAGGCACATAAGGTAGTTCTTAGGGGTCGGATCATACAGTATGCCTCATTCATCAAAAAATCCAAAGCACGAGAACTTGTGGAGTTGGAAGGAAAGAGTTCTATCTTGATCTTTATAGTTCCATGTCTGCATCTACAGATGAGGATATAAGAAATGTTGTGGATCCATTAGAACTTCCTAAATTGATGCCTGAGCAAAAAAAAACTCTTGATTCTGAGATAACCTTGGAGGAGCTTGATGAGTTAATTTAGGCCTTACCTACAGTCAAGGCTCTGGGGCCAGATGGTTTTGCCACTGAATTTTTCAGATCTTATGCTACAGAATTGCCTCCACTTTTATTAGAAGTTTATATGGAATCATTAAAGAACGGAAAGCTTCCTCCAACATGACACAAGCGAGTGTAAAAGTTACCGTCCAATTTCCCTGATCCAACTAGATAAAAAATGTTGTCAAAAAGTCTTGCTAGCAGATTAAGTTATGACATCTCTCATAAATATAGATCAGGTGGGGTTTATTCAGGTTCGTAGCTCTTCTGATAACATTAGGCGTTTCATCAATGTCATGTGGTAAGTAGTGAATTATCAATCTCCAGTCGCTGCCATCTCACTTGATGTCAAAAAGGCATTTGATATGGTAGAATGGGATTATCTTTTTAAGATTTTGGAAATATATGGGTTCGGGAATACTTTTATTGAATGGATTAAGTTACTTTATAGACACCCTGTAGCAGCGGTACAAAAAATGCATTAATTTCAGATTATTTTACTCTGGATAGGGGCACTCGGCAGGGTTGCTCTCTTTCCCCATTATTGTTCTGTCTTGCCCTGGAACCATTAGCAGCCATGATAAGAAAGGAAGATGATTTTCCAGGGGTGATGGCGGGAGGTGTGGCACATAAGCTTCTGCTTTACGCAGATGATATTTTATTATTCGTCTCTGACCCTACTAGATCTATGCCTTGCCTCCACAGAATTATCCATTCCTTTTCTACATTTTCGGGATACAGAGTTAATTAGTCTAAATCCAAAGCTTTGGATTTAGTACTGCCCGGTAACAGCTTTTCAGACGGGCATCTTCCAGTGGCCCAATCAGTGCATTAAGTATTTGGGCATTAAGTATTTGGACATTTTATTCCCAGCAAATTGATGTGATTTAGTTAGAGTTAATTTTGACCCTTTAATTAAAAAGTTTTCAAGCGATGTGGGCAGGTGAGCTTCATTACATTTTTCTATGATTGGGAAGGTTAATGTTATTTAAATTAATTGTATTCCAAAATGTAACTACCTGCTACAGTCTCTCCCTGTAGATGTCCCCCTCTCTTATTTCAAACAATTTGATAGCATAGCGAAGTTCTTTATTTGGAATGGAAAGCGTCCCAGATTACATTTCAATAAGTTACATAGGCCGATTGACAAAGGTGGGCTAGACCTACCCAAGAGTTTGTTTTTTTATTATGCATTCGGTTATGCATTTGGCACATTGGTCACTTCCACCTGAGAGAGCCCCTCCCTGGTTTCTTATTGAACAAGAAGTTCTTGTCCCTATTTCACCATTGCAAAGCCTTTCAAACTAAACTAAGTGTTTAATTCAGACATTTATTTAAATGTTGCCTCAAGCATATGGCTGAACTCTAAATGACATATTAATAAGTTCCCTTTCTGCTGGTCAGAGTGGATTGTGAGGGGGGTTACTACACTCTGTGACCTATATGAGTGTGGAGTGCTGAGATCTTTTGATAATTTGGTTCATCATATTAAGATTCCTATATACCAGTTCTTTAGGTTTTTACTGTTGTGCCACCTAATCTGTGCTGTTTTTGGGAGTACCATACACCCCCCTAAAGTAGCAGATACTCTGGAAATGGTGATTACTGCTTATGGGAAAGGTTATGAAGCTTCTGTGTATTACTCCCTGTTAATTCAGAGTCTGGGGGATTGAGCTTAATTTTCCCTCAAGAGATTATGGGACAAAGATTTAAACTTAAAATTGGAGGAGGGAGAGTGGGCTAGGATTCTAAAATCATCAGGTCTGCATCTAAAGATGCAAGGATCTGTCTGATACAATTTAAGCACTGGTTCTACTATACCCCCTCTAGATTGTATAGGCTTGGTCTTAAAGACTCACCCACCTGCTGGTGATGCCAGTCAGAAGACGGGGACACAACCCCTGTTTTTTGGGTTGGTCCAAAACCCAGTCCCCTCATGTGTTGAAGCTGATGTGTTGGTGGTATTTTTGGTGCGATTGTTTTAAAATTGGCTTTGTTAAAGTCCCCGGTAACAATGAACACGTCCTCAGGGTGTGCAGTTTCCTGCTCTCTTATACTCCCGTACAGTTCCTTGAGTGCCCGGTCTGTGTCGGCTTGTGGGGGGATGTACACAGCTGTGATAATGACTGCTGTGAATTCCCTCAGGAGCCAGAATGGTCGAAAGACTTGATAAAATGTACGTTCCTCTGATCACACCATGATTTGTTGATCATAAAACATACACCACCACCTCTGCTTTTACCTGAGAGGTCTTTCGCTCTGTACGCTCGGTGCATGGAGAACCCCGCGGGTTCGATGGCCGAGTCTGGAATCTCTGCAGCCAGCCAGGTTTCTGTAAGGCAAATAACTCAGCAGTCCCTCATCTCTCGTTGGAAAGAGATCCGCGCTCAAGTCTTACTCTGATGAGAACTCTTTTTTTTTTTTTTTCCTTTTCCTTCTGCGTTTCTGCGGTTGGGCAGCCCAGAGAAAGGGCTCCGCTGGTGTGTTTGTAAACAGCGGGTCGGCATTGGGGAATTTGAAGTCTGGTTTACGGTGTGTAATTGTAGAACCAATATCCAAAAGCGTTTGTCTGTCGTAAACAATAAGTCAGACAACATCCAAGATAAAAATCGGAGCTCACAATGCTGCAGCCATACTCTGCAACCATCTTGAGTCCAATATCTGCAATGGGATGGAAGTCAACTGATGCACCATCATTGAACATTGTGAGTGGTGCACCGAGTTGGGTAAAGTGACAGCTTTCGAGGAGATGGCTTCCAGACGGCTGGGGAACCTGTCGACTCATGGCAGAAAATGGGACAGTTATTTGTCTCATTTGGTGGGGTCCTAGTGTGGAGCTGTGGAGGGAGACAATTTTCTATATTCATTTTTTTCCCCCTATATGTTGAACTTTGCCTTTTTTTATGTACTTCTGTTTTTCTATTTGTGTGTCTGTTTATATGTGTGTATGATATTATTTTGTATTTGTGCATGGGGGTGGTTTATAAGTTGATTCCAAATGCATAATTTTGTGGTTACATTTATTTTTGTCTGTCTTGGAATCAATAAAAAAAATTTATAACAAAGAAAAGACATTAAATTAGTGTTCAATTTGATTATTTAAAATGTTCCCTCTTGAATTGATTTATCAATTTACTGTGTTCATTGCAGATCTGATGGAATTAAAAGAGGAAATTCAAGAACTGAATGAAGTGGAGGAAAAACATCAGTATCAGAGTGGCTCAAAGACTAAGAAGAATTTTACACCAAAAAAGCCTCAAAGAAGAGCAGCCAAAAATGCATTCATCTGCTCTCAGTGTGGAAAGAGTTTCACATGTAAAAGTCATCTTAATAGACACATGAGAGTTCACACAGGAGAAAGACCATACAAGTGCAATCAGTGTGGAAAAAGTTTTTCATCTGTATACTATTTCAAGAATCATCTCCGCTTTCACTCTGGAGAAAAAACATTTGAATGTGATCAGTGTGGTAAAACATTTGTTTTGAATTCAGTCCTAAAACAACATCTGAAAACACACACAAATGAGAAGCCTAAGTGTTCTTTTTGTGGGAAGAGTTTTGCATGCCTGTCCAATTTAAAAGAGCATCAGACAATACATACCGGTGAGAGTGCTCATATGTGCTCTGAATGTGGGAAGATCTTTACAACAGCTGGCAACTTGAAACAGCACCAAAGAATCCATACTGGAGAAAAACCTTACAAGTGCTCACACTGTGGAAAGAGTTTCACTCAGTCACAAGACCTGAAAAAACACAAGAGAATTCATACTGGAGATAACCCTTACAAGTGCTCACACTGTGGAAAAAGTTTCACTTTGTCACAAGACCTGAAAAAACACAAGAGAATCCATACTGGAGAAAAACCATACATTTGCTCACACTGTGGAAAGAGTTTCACTCAGTCACAAACTCTGAAAACACATGAGAGAATCCATACTGGAGAAAAACCATACATTTGCTCACACTGTGGAAAGAGTTTCTCTCAGTCACAAAACCTGAAAACACATGAGAGAATTCATACTGGAGAAAAACCTTACAAGTGCTCACACTGTGGAAAGAGTTTCACTCTGTCACAAAACCTGAAAACACATGAGAGAATTCATACTGGAGAAAAACCATTCCACTGCTCTTCATGTGGGAAACGTTTAAGAGCAGCAAGTGCTTTATGGAAACATGTAAAAAAGAACTGTCAAAGTGAGCAAAAGTCATCTTCAGTTCCAACAAAATCAAGTAAATAGTTGGAAATTCAAATAAACACAAAGACCCTGATACAACACTACATCACCCAGACATCTATTTAATGTGTGTGTACATCTGGAAGAATAATTTTTTGGGGGATTGTTTGTTCAACAGCAATATTTCTATAAGATGTTTCCTCTCGGATGTCAATAAGACATTCAGCAGATGTCTTTATGATGTTTATGATTTAGAATGTTCGTAAATCTGATCTTTCTAAGATGTTCAGCAGATGTTAACGGGGGGAGTTTTCACACTGGCAGTTTAATCCAAATTAGAGCACAGTTCATTAGAAAGGTTGGTAATGTGAAAGCTGTATTGCAGACCATGATTCCTAACCCGGGACTACCTTTAGGAGGTTGTCTGAGTTTGTTTGCAATAGAACTGTGACATGGTTCGCATGAGCGAGAAAGCAAACTGTACTCAGGCCAACACTTGTTCAGCAAGTAAAATAAATTGTGCATATGTTATTCTGACATAAGCATAATGACATCATCAATTGCACAAAATGAAACACACACGTGCACCATGAGTGGAAGGGAACGCTTTTGGACACAAAAGAGACAAGGTGCCTTTTATATACAGTGGATATAAAAAAGTCTACACACCCCTGTTAAAATGCCAGGTTCTTGTGATGTAAAAGAATGAGACAAAGATAAATCATGTCAGAACTTTTTCCACCTTTAATGTGACCTATAATGTGAACAATTCTATTGAAAAACAAACTGAAATATTGTGAAAAAACTCACAATAGCCTGGTTGCATAAGTTTGCACACCCTCTTATAACTGGGATGTGTTCTGTGTTCAGAATTATCCAATCACATTCAAAGTCATGTTAAATAGAAGTCATTACACACCTGCCATCATTTAAAGTGACTCTGATTAATCACAAATACATTTCAGCTGTTCTAGTAGGATTTTCCTGACATTTTCATAGTTGCATCTCAGAGCAAAAGCTTTTGTCCGCAGAGAGCATCAGACAGATCTCATTGTTGAAAGATATCAGTCAGGAGAAGAGTACAAAAGAATTTCCAAAGCATTATATATACCATGGAACACAGTGAAGACAGTCAACATCAAGTGGAGAAAATATGGCACAACAGAGACATAACCAAGAACTGGACATCCCTTCAAAATTGATGAAAAGACGAGAAGAAAACTGGTCAGGGATGCTTCAAAGAGGCCTACAGCAACATTAAAGTAACTGCAGGAATTTCTGGCAAGTACTGGCTGTGTGGTACATGTGACCATAATCTCCCATATTTTTCATATGAATGGGCTATGGGGTAGGGTGGCAAGATGGAAGCCTTTTCTTACAAAGAAAAACATCCAAGCCCGGCTGAAAATTGCAAAAACAAACATCAAGTCTCCCAAAAGCACGTGGGAAAATGTGTTATGGTCTGATGAAACCAAGGTTGGAATTTTTGGCCATAATTCCAAAAGGTATGTTTGGTGCAAAAACAACACTGCACATCACCCAAAGAACACCATACCCACAGTGAAGCATGGTGGTGGCAGCATCATGCTTTGGGGCTGTTTTTCTTCAGCTGGAACTGGGGCCTTAGTCGGGGTGGAGGGAATTATGAACAGTTCCAAATACCAGTCAATTTTGGCACAAAACCTTCAGGCATCCGTTAGAAAGCTGAAGAGGAAGTTCACCTTTCAGCAAGACAACAACTCAAAGCACACATCCAAATCCACAAAAGCATGGCTTCACCAGAATAAGATTAACGTTTTGGAATGGCCCAGCCAGAGCCCAGACCTGAATCCAATTGAACATCTGTGGGGTGTTCTGAAGAGGGCTGTGCACAGGAGATGTCCTCGCAATCTGACAGATTTGGAGCACTTTTGCAAAGAAGAGTGGGCAAATATTGCCACGTCAAGATGTGCCATGCTAATAGACTCCTACCCAAAAAGATTGAGTGCTGTAAAAAAATCAAAAGGTGCTTCAACAAAGTATTAGTTTAAGGGTGTGCACACTTATGCAACCAGGTTATTGTGAGCTTTTTTATTTTTCCCCTTCAAAGAGTTTAGATTGTTTTTCAATTGAATTGTTCATGTTATAGGTCACATTAAAGGTGGAAAAAGTTCTGACATTATTTATCTTTGTCTCATTCTTTTACATCACAAGAACCTGGCATTTTAACAGGGGTGTGTAGACTTTTATATCCACTGTATGTGCGAGAGTGAGCTTGCAATCAACTGTGTTATTAAAAAAGATTTTGAGCATCAAGGCAAGGCAAGGCAAGTTTATTTATATAGCACATTTCATACACAATGGTAATTCAAAGTGCTTTACATAGAAGAGATTAAAATAAGAATAAAAAAAATAAGAATAATTGAAACAGTTTAGAATAAAATAAAATACAGTACAAACAGTCGGACACACAGTGGCACAGTGCTCATTCAGTAAATGCACAGCTAAACAGATGTGTGTTGAGTCTGGATTTGAATGTGACTACTGTAGGAGCACATCTGATCTCTTCTGGAAGCTGGTTCCAGCTGCGGCTGGCATAATAGCTAAAAGCAGACTCTCCTTGCTTAGAGTGAACCCTTGGTATTTCTAGCTGATGTGATCCTAATGATCTGAGTGATCTGTTGGGTTTATATTCAGCGAGCATATCTGCAATACATTGAGGTCCTAGCCCATTGAGTGATTTATATACCAGTAATAATACTTTAAAATCAATCCTAAATGTAACTGGGAGCCAGTGTAAAGACCTGAGGACTGGTGTGATATGTTCATATTTTCTGGTTCTGCTCAGAATCCTGGCAGCGGCGTTCTGTATGAGCTGCAACTGTCTTATGGTCTTTTTGGGAAGGCCAGTGAGGAGTCCATTACAATAATCCACCCTGCTGGTGATGAAAGCATGCACAAGTTTCTCCAGGTCTTGACTGGAAACAAAGCATCTAATTCTTGCAATATTTTTCAGATGATAGTATGCTGATTTAGTTATTGCTTTGACATGACTACTGAAACTAAGGTCTGACTCTAGAGACACACCAAGATTCCTAAAGCGTCAAGGTATGCATTCACCTTGAGAACATCATCTTTGTTTCCAAACACAATGACTTCAGTTTTGTCTTTGTTTAACTGAAGAATGTTTTGGCACATCCAACTGTTAACTTCATCAATGCATTGGCACAGGGAGTCAATGGGGCTGTAATCGTTAGGTGATAGGGCTAAGTAGATCTGTGTGTCGTCTGCATAGCTGTGGTAAGCAGTTTGGTTCTTTTTCATTATTTGGCTCATTGGGAGCATATACAGGTTGAACAGGAGTGGCGCAAGAATTGAGCCTTGAGGGACTCCGCATGTCATGGACGTCCACTCAGACTTATGGTCTCCTATACTCACATAATAACCTCTCCCTTCTAAGTATGACCTGAACCATTTTAGGACCATCCCAGAAAGCCCCACCCAGTTTTCCAGCCTGTCAAGAAGTATGTTATGATCAACAGTGTCAAATGCAGCACTGAGGTCGAGTAGTACCAGTACTGATAATTTGCCTGTATCAGTATTTAAGCGTAATATCGCTTATTATCTTTATGAGCTTGTCTCTGTGCTGTGATGCGATCGGAAACCAGATTGAAAATTGTCAAAGTATCCATTTGAGTTCAAGAATTTGTTCAGCTGATTGAAGACAACTTTTTCAATGATCTTGCCTATGAAAGCAAGATTTGAGATCGGTCTATAGTTGCTTAATATGGTCTTATCCAGATTGCTCTTTTTCAAGAGGGGCTTGACAACTGCAGTTTTCAGGGGTTTGGAAAACTCCCAGAGAGAAGTGAAGAGTTTATCACTTCTAGGAGATCTGCTTCTAAACAGTTGAACACACTTTTGAAAAAAGATGTGGGAAGTGCATCAAGGGTGCAGGTTGATGTTTTAAGGTGCTGTACGGTTTCTTCCAAAATTTTGCCATCAATTTCTTTTGAAATCAGACATAGTAACTACTTTCTCAGGTTGTGGTTTGATTTGTCTGACCCCAGCACAACTCAAGGATGTGCTGATCACCTTTCTGATATTATTGATTTTTTCAGAGAAGAAAGAAGCAAACTCACTGCACTTGCTGTCTGAGAGCATTTCACTGGGAATCTGGCTTGGGGGGTTTGTCAGTCTCTCTACAGTCGCAAAAAGATTGCGTGTGTTGTTTAAGTTGCTGTTTATAATATTCGAGAAGAAAGTCTGTCTAGCTTTGCCTAGTTCCATATTAAAAGCATGGATGCTGTCTTTGTAGATGTTATAATGGACTACAAGTTTTGTCTTCCGCCACATGCGCTCTGCTTTTCTGCATTGTCTTTTCATATTTTGCACTGCTGTTGAGGATATAGTCACTTTCTTAGATATCTACATCTGCTGAATTACAGAATGCGACACAGAGGCCCAAGTGTTGTTCACTCTGGTGCGCATAATGATGGCAAATTAATAAAAGACACAAATATAGAGACCTGCATTGTGTTCTCAATCATGTGGAGGTTTGTGGTGACGCAAGTTGATGACGGAAATACAACATGGTTCAACAGAATAGATAGAGGCACTTCTGTATTGCTCACTGCTGCACAGATTTAGGATTAGTCTACTGCTGAAGGTGCTCCTCGTTTCATCAAGCATGCCAAATATCGAGTGAGATTTATTGCCTTTGATGGTCAGAAATTTAGACATTCTCTTCTCAGCAACCACCTCCAGAGGGTCCAGGCACATGCATGACAAATGTTATTGACACCCAAAAGAAAGAACCGATTCAGAACACATGAAATGAGTCCTTAGTAATTCCAGACTTCCTGTACTAACCTATGTAATTTGGAAGCAAAAAAGCCGTCTCTGCTCTGTTTACATGTACAGCCAGTGCACGCTGTTAGCCTCTGCTAACCGGCTAACTCACGTTATTGTCAAACTACATATAAACGTACCACTGAGAAACATCCTGTTCTTATCGTAGTTGCGATGGTGGTTTGGGTTGATCCAGTGTTTCCCAACCACTGTGCCGCAAAAGTTGGTCAGGTTTGCCATGGAAAATTATCAAATTCCATGAAATAAATAAATGCATGAAAACAAAAACATTTCAGGAATAAAAACTCCTCACCTTTCAGAGAATTTTGCCATTTTGAAACCATAATCGGTCAATTTTGTGATTGTGAAGAGCAATGATTAATGTGCAAAAGTGACTGATACACGTTAAGGGTCATCACATGACACGCGTCAGCACTGCAGAATACATTGTAGTCTATGAAGTGACGTCACACCAAAGTGTTTGATTACGCACAGGTGAGCACCCTGTTTAAGTTGATGCGGACCAGGAGGAAGGTCTGAGTTGTCGATTGAGTTCTGTTCAGTTAATCTTTTACGTGTTTGTTCATTTTTTAATCGTATTTGTTTTTTGTAATATTGCGTTGTTCATATGTCATGTTGCGGGGAAATAAACATCAATCTGCTTTGTGTCTCTGTTGTTCATCTGTTCTCTTCATAAATAAATAAATGCTTAATCAGCTCTATGCTCGTCCTGTAAATTCATGATTAAAAATGAAAATATGAATGAAAATAAATCTATTAAATGTTTTATTATCATTAAACTATGAAAATGACAGGTGTATGACAGAATTTTTACAACCCTGTCCATCAACGAAAGTGCTGTATGTGACTTGTTTTTTTTTTTTTTGCATAGCCGAATTTCAAACATTACAAGTAAACATGCTACTAAGACGGACAAAAAACATTCTTAAAAAAAAGTTCTTAAAAAGGAAGATATTGAAGATGGTTAGCATATGTGGGATAGTGATGTGCCGTAGAATGTTTTAGTTGTAAAAAGTGTGCCATGGCTGATATAGCCTATATATTTCTGCTATTTACTGAAGTAATGTTTTTTTTTACATTATTATTTGGAAATAATTTTTTATTTTATATTGTTTTGGACTGTTTTGGTAAACTTGGCATGTGCAAGTTTCTCTTGTAAACATTTACGTGCTTCCTGCCTCCTCCATGCGTGACCTTACCAACAAGCTTACGTCATCCCTCTCGTGAGCGCACATCACAGAGATGTACGGAAGTGAACATTTGTAGTTTAAAAGCATAAAATTATTGTTTTGTTTCTTAAAATATTCAATCGTTTGGGTTCAGAAGAACTTTATTTGTCAACTGGAGTTGTGTGGATTATTTTGATGCACCTTAAATATACATTTTGGACTGTCAAAAAATGGAGTACGTTCAATTGCATTGTTTAAAGCTAGGATGTGTAATAGAGAGAGGCTAGCAGTTAGAAAGCTAGCTTTGAAAGCATAGAGCCTGCCCTCATTTCAGAGGTGTCTCCAAAGCCACGCCTCCTCTATCACACATGTACACGCGCAGAGCAGAGTCTAATAACACTTTTCCACTGCACGTTACGGCACGTTACGATTCGACTCTACTCGCTTGACTTTTCTGAGCTTGCTTTTCCACTGCAGTTTAGTTCAGCCTCCACGTGGGTGGGATTATAGGCTGCTCGTCATAGTTGCACCGCCTCTATTGCCGTGACATCATCTTAAACGGGACACAAACATTACTGACCATAAACAATAACATGACCGCTAGCTGTTAGCTACTAGCTCATTGTGCTGCATAAAGCAGTTGTTGCATGGTGATTTTACACAAGTGTAACAGTTAAATTGGTCTGGTTGATTTAGAAGCTTTCCAGTTGCTGGTCAACTAAAGAAAGTGAAGATTTCAAGCAGAATATAGAGTTAACATAACAAACATACCATACCATCCTCCATCATTGACTCCAGCAACGCCATGGCAGGGCAGTCCAGGGCACTCTCCCTCCCATTGCTCGCTGGATTAGACACATTTCCTTGATGGTGCTGTAGTCACTTATACATTTTTTTAACTTTTCCCTACACTGTTGGTAGGTCCAGTGGTAACCATGTGCAGCCAACAGCAGACACTTCCTGAAAGACTTTTTCATGTAATTTCGTTCGTCGCAAACAAGAGGAACATCTGCACCTTGTTTATTGACCATGGCGTGGTTTTGCGCACAGCCATTTTGTTTTACAATTTGAAAGTTGCTTGAACAAATGACACAGCTATCGCTGTAGCTAACTTTAAAACTAGCGGGTTGATGTCTCGTGTCACAAATCCAGTGACACTTGTAGTGACGATTCTCACTGACCAATCAGTGATCTGCAGGGATTGGACATCACATTTAGCATTGGCTCGGCTCGCTTGGAACCTTGACTGAGGTGGTACTAAAAAAAAGCTTCAGGTACTATCCACAGTAGAAAAAACCCCAAAAGCTAGCAGTGAAGAGGTTTCAGATTACCTCCTGTCTCATTCACAGGATAGTATCAATAATAACAAACGTAAACAACTTATTTACGGTTATTATGTTTTAAAAAAAATTATTTCTCTCTGACAAAACCATTGAGAACCACTCATTCATCTCAGATTTTCCTCTTTAGGCAGGTGAAAGTGAACATTTACAATGACAGCAAAACATTTACATTGCCATGGCTCATGTAAAAAAAAAAAAACAATCGGCTTCTTACAGCTTGTTGAACACACATTATAGTTTTGACATTTCTAACTTTACGCAAATGATAACAAAAAAGCAGCAGTGAGCACAAAGTGCATGACATCATCTTTATAACCTCAAACCATGTAATTACCTGTCCAAAAGAAAATCAGCAACCGTGGCATCATTTTTCAGACCCTTTGAGTCCCGCAGTTGCCTCCAGTGTGGAAAAGCAATGTCAATATTAATTCTGCTTTTAGCACGCTCTTGATCCAGACATTTTTTCGGTGTAGAAGTTTCTAACACAGTCTTTCTTTTCTTGTTTCCTTTTACTGGTGTTTCAGGAGGAACATAAGGTAGATGCGGTTCACCTTCCATTCTCGCACTCGTTCTTCTTTTTTTGTATTGGCGACTCGCATTCTAAAATAGAGCATTACCGCCATCTACAGCCGTGGCCAAAAGTATTGGCAGCGATATAAATGTTGTGTTTCGCAACGTTTTCTGCTTTTGTTGTTGTGGTGTTGATTCCCATTTTTTCTATATTATTATAATTTTAAATAATTGCAAAAAGCTTAATTGGCCAAAAAAACTAACTTTATCACAAAAACCCAAATTTCACAGTTTTGTTTTGGCCCTGGAACATGACCAGCTAACATTATTTCAATAATCATATCAGCAGCACCTGGGAAGTGTGAACCAGTAGCAGTCAGGTGAAATCACTCTGATTGGATTATAAGAGCAGACTGATTGCTATAAAAGGAGGGAAGAAGTGCTTCCAGTCATTGTGTTCTTGTTAGCAATGGTTACCTCTAAAGAAATCGTGCAGCCATCATCGCTTTGAATCAAAATGGCCTCACATGCAAAGGAATTGCACCTGAAAGAACCATTTACTGGATCATCAAGAACTTCAAGATAGAGCTTCAACTGCAGTGAAGAAGGCTTCAGGATGTCCCAGAGTGTCCAGGACCGTCTCCTCCTGAGGAGTCAGCTATGGAATCGTGTCACCACCATTGCAGAGCTTGCTCAATATTGGCAGCAGGTTGGTGTGAGTGCATCTGCATGCCAGATGGCAATGGACAATGGCCTGGTGTCAAAAAGGGCAGCAAAGAAGCCACTTCTCTCCAAGAAAAACATCAAGGACAGGCTGAAATTCTGCAGGAAGTACAAGGATTGGACAGCAGAAGACTGGTGCAAAGTGATGAAGCCCCCTTCCGACTGTTTGGGACATCTGGAAAATCGATAGTCAGGAGAAGAAAAGGTGAACGCTACCATGAGTCCTGTGTCATGCCAAAAATGTGAAGCATCCTGAGATCATCCATGTGTGGGATTGCTTTTCATCCAAGGGAATGGGCTCTCTCACAGTTCTGCCCAAAAATACTGCCATGAATAAAGAATGGTATCAAAATGTCCTGCAAGAGCAACTTCTCCCAACCATCCAGGAGCAATTTGGTGATGATCCGTGCATTTTTCAGCATGATGGAGCACCATGTCACAAGGCAAGAGTGATAATGAAGTGGCTCGGAGATCATTCCATTTAAAATTTGGATCAGTGGCCAGATAACTCCCCGGATCTTAATCCCATAGAGAACCTGTGGTCAATCCTCAAAAGGCGAGTGGACAAGCAGAAGCCCACAAATTGGGACCAATCAGTGACAAAGTCTTTGCTTAGAGACAAACATTCCTTTTGTGCATCCTCCATAGCATACAAAGAGCTAATCAGACAGTCTTAACTGGCATGTACGTTCAAAGTATGTTTGTAGTGTCCACACAGGACATAACAAATGCAATGATTGTTCCTCATCTGAATTAAATGGAGGAGGGAAGAAGACCTGAAGGTGAACCCCCTGCGCTTTGAAGGGTGTGGTCAGAACCTTGGGTACATAGCCTTTTCTGGGTTTGACAGTGGCTCTTGAAAGACCGGGATAAAAACTCCAGACATGAATTGTCAACTGATAGTGCATGCAGGTCACCTACCTTTTTTACTGAGGCCAGAGTCAGCAGTAGTGCGGTCTTAACGGAGAGTCCAAAGGCTAAACATTTAGGACTAAAGTTATGTCCCAAGTCGGGACTGTAGCCGGCTGAGGTGGGTTTAATCGTCTTGCTTCTTTAAGGAACTTTATAATTAATTCATGCTTTCCTATAGAGGTGCCGGTTTCATGTGCGTGATACGCAGATATGGTTACCACATACACTTTGAGCATTGACGGGGTCCTGCGTCTAATCGCTCTTGAAGAAATATTAGAATGTATAGCAGTTTACTGGGTCGTTGCTAGGCGAGAGACACCAATCAGTGAAAACCTTCCATTTTAGTGCATAGAGGCGTCTTGTGGACAGTGCTCTGGCTTGTAAAATGGTGTTCATGTCTGAATGCATCAGTTCTGATGCGTGAAGAGTGCACTGTTCAGAGGCAACACATGCAGGTTCCACAGCTGGGGCTGGGAATGCCAGATTGTGCCCTGCGTCTGAGAGAGGAGATCCCTCCTCAGTGGTATTTCCCATGGTGAGCTGCATAGCATCTCCATCATTTCTGGAAACCATGGCTGGTTGGGCCATTTTGGTGCAGCTAATAACACTCTCAAACTAATGAATTCTCTCAGACTTTGCATATGACAGAGTGGATCAGGCATATCAGAGGAAATGCATATTTGCGTTTCACTGGCCATTTGTGTGCCATTGCATCCGTTCCAAATGGGGCTTGGGACTTCGAATACAAAAAGGTACAGTGGGCATTCTCCACTGAGGCAAATAGGTAGATTTCTGCTTTGCAGAATATTTCCCAAATCCTCAATACCGATTGAGGATGAAGTCTCCAATCACGCGGTATCACCCCTTGGCATGACAGTAGGTCCGTGCCGTAATTCAGGCGACCTGGGACATATGTTGCTCTCATGGAGAGGATATGACGCTTGCTCCATAGGTGTCACATCAGTCTCAACAGTGGCGGTGAATAAATTCCACCTTGGTGGTTTATATATGCGACAACTGTCATGTTGTCTGAGCAAACCAGGACATGACAGTTCACTTTTTATGACTGAAAAGCCTTAAAGGCTAGAATTACAGATGATAGATCTAGGCGGTTGATATGCCACGCCCTCCTCTGACCTGTCCAGGTGCCGAAAGTCAGGCGCCCATTGCACACCTCCCACCAACCTGTGTTGGAAGCATCCGTAGGCACCACTTTCCGCCTGATAATTTGCCCCAGCTCGACACCTCACTGGTAAAATGCAGAAGCTGTCCATGGTACCAATGCAGCTATACAACGGCGGGATATAGTGATGTACATGCGCCTTGGCGCCAAGCATGTTGTGGCACACGGCGCTTCAGCCAGCACTGAAGAGGTCTCATGTGTAAGAGACCTAATGGGATAACGGCTGATGCCGCTGTCATAAGTCCCAATGCTTTCTTAAACAGCTTCAGTGGAAGTGTTCTCCTCAGTTTGAACTGAGACAGACACTGTAGAATGGCCTGAATGCGCACACTCGTGAGGTGCGCGCACCCGCTCGTGCAGTCAAGGCGAACTCCCAAAAAGGGACTTTTCTGACAGTTTACATTAAGGCCCAAGCTGTTTAGATGCTGAAGCAGTAAGTCTCTGTGCTGGCATAACAGAGCCTCTGATTGCGCCAGTAACAGCCAATTGTCGAGGTAGTTCAAGATGCGTACGTCGCTCAGTCTCAGAGGGGTGAGAACTGTATTAATGCACTTTGTTAATGTGTGTGTAGCCAGAGATAGCCCGAAGGGCAGCACTTTGAATTGATATGCTGTTCCCTCGAACGAGAGGGAAACCCTTTTTGTGCTTGACAATTTGGCACAATTTCTATCGTATTTTTCACGATGAGATTGTGTATTTTGGCTCGTAACGCGGGCGTGTCTTCGGATGAAACCATGGAAGACAGAACACCGTGAAAATGGGGTGGCCGGCAAGCAAATTGTATCATATAACCACGTTCGATCGTTTTTTGCATCCGTTAGGGCTCGCCACGCGTTCGCATAATGGACAGGGGGCAACTTGGTTTGCTCACCATGTGATATAATGCGTCGCTCACAATAGGGAAGCGGCTGCGCATAATGTGTGTGCTTTGAAGAGGAAAAGGGCTATTTTTTGAGAATGTATGAGCATCTCATGCATGGGCCATTTGCGCTATGCTCCATTTGAGTATAAAGTGTCCTATGTGGCTTGTGGCTTGTGACTGCTGCTGAGTCATGATGTACCGCTCAGCAAACTTACTGCATCGCCAAAGAGGCCGTCTGGAGACACTGGAGCATTCAACAGTGATGTTTTTTCTCTGTCACTCCATGAGGGTCAGCCATATACTGTATGTCGCTCCAGGATAACCAGGTTGCCCATGGACTCGCCGATGACCTGCGCCTTAACTTTCGTGGCACACAGCACTAGGTCTGTTGCAGCCCGTAGCTCTTTGAAAATCTCTGGATCAAAGCCTTGCTCGTCCATTTATCTGAGGAGCTTTGATTGGAATATCTGAAGCACTGCCATTGCGTGGAGTGCTGATCCAGCTTGTCCTGCCACTGAGTAAGCTTTTCCCGCCAGTGTGGACATCCATCTACACGGCTTAGAAGGATAGACAGGGCTTGATTTCCATGCCCTGTTACTTGTAAGACAGAGAAAATTTAGCATGACATCCAAAAAGAAGACATTTTGAATTTAATCATAAAATGCTATATTTACCAATGACTTGTCGTATCATTACAAAACTTGGTATGTGTCTTTGGCACCATGCTCTGAAAGGACTGACTTTTTTTGGGACAGCGCCACCTTGTGGTCAAAATGTATAATGCTATTTCTATAAAAGCTAATAGCGATTGACTCCTTTTGCCTACTGTAATGTGACTGGTTTTGATAGATTCCGTGGTTCATGCCGAGAACAATGATAAAAATTATGTCATGATCAAGCTAACTTCCTGTCCACCACTTTTAAATGTTTTGAAAAGCTTCTTTTTCAAACTTATCCTAGACTGTTTTTTTGGATTTGCACGAAATTATCTAGTGTAAATTAACATTGATTTACAAGCAGACCATCAATCAGCTCGCAAGAATGTACCCAAAAGCTTTATTTAACAAAATTACGAACACATAACTAATCTAAACAAATACATACACACAAATCACTCATACATGGAAAGGGACAAATGAAAATTAACTGAAACCTGAACAGAATAGTGAAAATGCAGTTATGAAAATTTTCAATTTTTTGACCATCTGAGAGAACCATCAAGTTCTTAATTTAAAAGCACCTTTGTTACAAAGGGGTTTTCATCTTATACTAAAACTATGTTCAGTTAGTTACTGGTACGATACTTGCAATGTCTTGGCTGTTGAGAGCGCGCCCGGATGCAGTAACAGCAGAACGTCTTTATAGTTCCTTGAGTCGATAGAGTTCAATTTCTTCCATGTTGAATGAAGAAATTATGATGAACTGTGGTGTTCATTGACTCCATGGTCGATGTAGTTACACATGGCTTGATGTGTTGAGGCCTGCCGGCCTGCAACCTCATGGTCAGCATGACCAGGAGCAGAGAGAAGAGAGAGTCAGTGGAAAAAGAAAGAGTAAGAGGTGGGACGTGTCTTTTAACTTCTGATGAAGGTCCCTCCTCTCGAGTCTGGCTCGACCAATGAGAAAGGTGTAATTTCCAAGCGGGAAATGTTCCTTTGTTTGGAAGCTGACTCGTTTGCATGATTTGGGGGTAAGCTGTTAATGTGTGCCCATTTATGCTCTGATTAATATAGCAAGCATACAATGCATGCTATCAGAATTATATATATATACCACTTTGCAGTGTGTCACACAAGGATTAATTTGATAGGAATCATGGTTACACTAATTGTACATTATCTGGTAGTTCTGCCATAAGCATGCATAAAACAGTATACAGTACAAAAAACACTATTAAAGACCGTAATCATCCTATACACAATGTCCAGGGGATATAAAATGAGGGAAAAATTTATTTGATCCCCTGCTGATATTGTTCGTTTGCCCACTGACAAACAAATGATCAGTCTATAATTTTAATGGTAGGTTAATTTGAACAGTGAGAGACAGAATAACAACAAAAAATCCAGAAAAACACTTGTCAAAAATTTTATAAATTTAATTGCATTTTAATGAGGGAAATAAGTATTCGACCCCTCTGCAAAACAGTACTTGGTGGCAAAACCCTTTTTGTTGGCAATCACAGAGGTCAGACTTTTCTTGAAGTTGGCCATCAGGTTTGCACACATCTCAGGAGGTTTTTTGTCCCACTCCTCTTTGCAGATCTTCTCCAAGTCATTAAGGTTTTGAGGCTGACATTTGGCAACTCGAACCTTCAGCTCCCTCCACAGATTTTCTATGGGATTAAGGTCTGGAGACTGGCTAGGCCACTTCAGGACCTTAATGTGCTTCTTTTTGAGCCACTCCTTTGTTGGGTCATTGTCATGCTGGAATACGCATCCATGACCCATTTTTAATACCCTGGCTGAGGGAAGGAGGTTCTCACTCAAGATTTGACTATACATGGCCCTGTCCATCGTCCCTTTGATGCAGTGAATTTGTCCTGTCCCCTTAGCAGAAAAACACCCTCAAACATAATGTTTCCATCTCAATGTTTGATGGTGGGGATGGTGTTCTTGGGGTCATAGGCAGCATTCCTTCTCCTCCAAACACGGCGAGTTGAGTTGATGCCAAATAGCTCAATTTTGGTCTCATCTGACCACAACACTTTCACCCAGTTCTCCTCTGAATCATTCAGATGTTCATTGGCAAACTTCAGACGGGCCTGTACACGTGCTTTCTTGAGCAGGTGGACCTTGCAGGCACTGCAGAATTTCAGTCCTTCACAGCGTAGTGTGTGACCAATTGTTTTCTTGGTGACTATGGTCCCAGCTGCCAAGAGATCTTTGACAAGATCCTCCCTTGTAGTTCTGGGCTGATTCCTCACCGTTCTCCACGGTGGTGAGATCTTGCATGGAGCCCCAGACCAATTCAATTTATAACATTTTTGACATGCGTTTTTCTGGATTTGTTTTTAAAACTGTTCAAATTAACCTACCATTAAAATTATAGACTGATCATTTCTTTGTCAGTGGGCAAACGTACAGAATCAGCAGGGGATAAAATATTTTTTCCCCTCACTGTACATGTGAATTTATAGTTTGTCAATAAATGAATGAAGAAAGGTCTGTGTTCTGGGCTTTGAGTCCATTTCTTATGGGGGACAGATTGCTCTGGCATGCAGCTAAGCTCCCCCGCTTGGAATGTCACTGATGTCCACTAGTGCTGGACCTTGTAAAGACAGAGTAAAGGCTTGATAATGATCAGTGGGGGACAGACATAATGGAGTCAGCTTGGGCCTACTTGGACATTTGCTTGTTACAGTCTTGAGACAGGCTTATTCATTAAATAATGAATAATTGTGTGTCTGATTGGTGAAGATGCTACAACAATAACAATGTTAAAAGCAAATATTGTGGAAATTATCAGTCTTCCCTGTAATCTCTTCTCTGCCATTTTCTGCAGCCCCTAACAAATATTACAAAATAGCAGAGAATTTTCCTTATTTAATCAAATGTATTTT
This sequence comes from Xyrauchen texanus, assembly GCF_025860055.1. Classification (NCBI taxonomy): domain Eukaryota; kingdom Metazoa; phylum Chordata; class Actinopteri; order Cypriniformes; family Catostomidae; genus Xyrauchen; species Xyrauchen texanus. The sequence continues at coordinate 5,647,048 of NC_068300.1, forward strand.
ATTATTATTGTTGTTATTATTTCCCACATTTACAGTCACTCCCACATTTATGGCATTGCTCAAAATTTCTTGTATAAATAGTATAACATGCAAAAGGAAATGGCCAAAAATGTCTAACTGCTTAAAAAGGTGTAGATGATTGCTGCTGACCTGAGACATGTAGTGTAGTAATATTCAGTATTTGCACTTCTATAAATATTTTTTTACAATCTATAGCTACAATACATTTACCATCACAGCATACCTAGTGATTTTCTTATTACTTTATTAGTTGTACAATTTTAAAAGGTTACATAGGATACAAATTTTACGCAAATTAGTATTTTTGCTCATTGATTCAGGAAGTCATTCTGATGTGCTTTAAATGTATTAGTTTTTAGGTTTTATAAGCTTACATAGAGCACATTTTGGTCAGATTCGAAATTTTGAATATATTAAAGTATGACATATATCATGACAAATAAAAAAATGCCCATAACCATCATTCATCCTAATTCTTAAATACTTGGTTAAACCTCCTTTTGCACCTATTACAGCCACCAGTATTTTTGGATGATTCTCTATGAACTTTGCACATCGTGATGGAGCAATATCAGCCCATTCCTCCTTGCAAAATCACTCAATCTCTACTTAATCTCTAGTTGGGGATCGGTGATAGAAAGCAATTTTGAGGTCTCTACACCAATTAGAGGTCAGGACCTTGACTGGACCACTCAACGATATCCATTTTCTTCATTTTAAGCCACTCCAGTGTTGCTCTGTCTTTGTGCTCTGGGTCATTTCCTGCTGAAACACAAACCTCTTCCCAGTTTTACACTTTCTGGCAGAGGAAAGTTCTAATCCAAAAATCTCTGTGTATTTTGCAACATTCATCCTTCAATCAATCTTCACAAGCCTGCCAGTTCATGCTGATGAAAAGCACCACCCTAAACATGAAGCTGACACCTGCGTGTTTCATTGTGTGGCTGATGTGTTAAGTCGGCTTTGCGCCACACATAAAGTTTAGTGTTTCAGCCAGAAAATACCACTTTATTCTCATCAGACCACACGACCTTCTACCACATCTTTGCAGTATCTTCCAAGTACTGCAAAGTCTTTACACACAAGCATAGGTTTTTTTAATCGCCAAGGCTTCCACCCAGCCACTCTCCCATACAGCCCCTTATTGTGCAATAGTTTTGAGATTGTCAAGCCAAGGACATTATTTTCAGTTGCAGTCAATGACTTTTGTGGTGTAATCAGAAGGTCTGTAGTTCCATATATCTTCCACATCTGTATGATGGACTGCACTGAGCTCCGAGACATGTTCATAGCCTTTGAAATTACCTTGTATCCTTCTCCAGTTTTTAATGCTCTACAAAACATTAATTGATCGACTGGAGCCATGTGGATTACTTTTATGCTGCCTAAACATGACTTTTGAACTTCCAAACAGCTCTCACCCATTCACTTGCATAGAGCTGAAATGTACTTATAAAAATCTTAATTTAGGTTCTGGGTGAGATATTTCTTTAAACTCATTTGATCACATGGTGACATGTTTATTATCACAAAATAGATTTTGACTCATCCCTCCTTTTCTATAAAAAAGCCCCCAAAAAATAAAAATCACTTCCAATCCATAAACTTTAAAATACTCAATGTTTCATAATTACAGCCACAAGGCGTAAACAATATGTGTGATAAAATTGCTTTCTAAACTTTTCTGTGTACAGTTCTGTCCAATTTTACGACTTCATTGCAGTGATGACGTAACTCCATAAACACTCAATGACTGTAAAACAATAATTTAAACAACTTTACTGCTCAAATAATACAGAAAAAATGTAAGTACTTTTCTAACATTATAAACTTAACATTTCTAAAAAAAATGTCCCCATACATTTTCATTTTTTTTTAAAGGAGGGATGAGACAAAGTTGTTTTTGTTGTAATCAACTTTATGCCACACATGCTTTTGATTGAGCTATAACTTGTTCTGAATCTGGAATATTCCTTTAAAGCCATCACCACTGGTCAGAATAGAAAACTACACTCACTGAGCACTTTATTAGAAACACCTGCACACCTACTTATTCATGCGATTATCTACAGTGCATCCTGGAAAGTATTCACACGCTTCACTTTTTCCACATATTGCTGTTACAGCCTTATTCCAAAATTGTTAAATTCATTATTTTCTTCAAAATTCTACAAACAATACCCCATAATAACAACGTGAAAGAAGTTTGTTTGAAATCTTTGCAAATTTATTAAAAATAAAAATCCCATGTACATAAGTATTCACTTTTTTTTAAATTAGGAACTTATACGGCTATCGCATGGAAAAGAAAACTTCAGCACATTGCTTTTGCAAAGATTCACATTTAGTGGGGTTCTGTTCACATCAGCACCTGATCATCTGGAACACAAGAACAACAATACAGTTCATACATAAAATGTTCTCAAGACACAAGTTGTACAACATCACACCACCAATACGGGCATGTAGTCTAATGATTGCAGGTGCTGCCATCTTCTGGTGGAGAGTCATCACAATAATTTGACAAGACTATCCTGCATGAATTCTCTTATGACTTTTTAGGTATTTTAACTGAGTGAAACTCTTTTCACAGTGTGAGCACTTGTAAGGTTTTTCTCCAGTATGGATTCTCTCATGTGTTTTTAGATTTTCTGACAGAGTGAAACTCTTTCCACAGTGTGAGCACTTGTAAGGTTTCTCTCCAGTATGAATTTTTTGGTGAACTGTCAAGTGGCTGACTGTAGTAAATGTCTTCCCAGATTCAAAGCACACATGAGTCCTCATGCCGGTATGTATTTTCTGGTGCTCTTTCAAATAGGACATGCGTGCAAAACTCTGTTCACAAAAAGAACACTTGAAAGGCTTCTCATTTGTGTGCGTTATCAGATGATGTTGTCTTAAGTATCGTGCAGCAACAAATAATTTACCACAAATATCACATTCAAATGGCCTTTCTCCAGAGTGACCTGCTGAGATGTTTCTCGAGATAGGCTGCATCTGTGAAACTCTTTCCACACTGATGGCATGAGAAAGACTTCTCTCCGGTGTGAATTCTCATGTGTACATTAAGATCTTTATTACATGTTAAACACTTTCCACAGTGAGAGCAGGTTAGAGATTTCTTGGCTGCTCTCCTTTGAGGCTTTTCTGGTGAGAAATTCTTCTTAGTCTTTGAGTCAATCAAAGATTTTTCTCCAGTTAATAAATCATGATGTTTCTGATTCTGAAGTTTCTTCTCCACTTCAATCGGTTCTTGATGTTCCTCATCCACTTCCATCAGCTCTACATTGAACAAAAGTAAATTGATAAAAATAAATTCAAGAGGGAAAAATGTAAAAAGAAATCAAATTGAACACTGATTTAAATTATAGCAGAACACAACAAAGGTCAAAAATGAATTGATGTTTTTTTGCTGTGCAAAAATGATATACTGTATATACTAGAGCTGTTAAATGCTTAAAAATATTAATTGGATAAATTACATGGTATGCCAATTAATTTATCAAATTAATAATATATAAATATTTTCTGAGAAAGACCCATATATATGTATACACTGATCAGCCACAGCATTAAAACCACCTGCCGAATATTGTGTAGGTTCCACCTCGTGCTGCCACAACCTGCACGCAACTCAGAACAGCATTCAGAGATGTTATACTTCTCACCACAATTGTACAGAGCGGTTATCTGAGTTACAGAACTGCCGCTCACTGGATATTTTTTAGTTTTTGGCACCATTTGGAATAAATTCGAGTTTTGTTTGTGAAAATCCCAGAAGATCAGCAGCTACAGAAATACACAAACCAACAATCATTCATGCGATTATCTAATCAGTCAATCATGAGGCAGCATTGCAGTGGATAAAATCATTTGGATACGGGTCAGGAGCTTCAGTTAATGTACACATCAAATATCAGAATGGGGAAAAATTTGATCTCAGTGATATTGAGCATGGCATGATTGTTGGAGCCAGATGGGCTGGTTTCAGTATTTCTGCAACTGCTAATATATATACACAGTAAACCATTTTGCTAGTGAAATCATCAGTCAGTCCAAAACGAACATGTGTGTCAGATGGACACTTTTTGTTGCGTTGCATCATAAACATACAGTTAAAACCTCCACTAATGCGCCTGAATAATAACCCTGAATAACAGAAGGGACATGCCTGTGTTTCACGAGGGTCAACATGATGAAAGTTATTCCTTCAAAAGTGATGTAGACTACAGCTTCCGAATGTTGAATATACGTTGAGTTGAGTTTGAAATGCATTTTATGTTGATGCCTATAGCGTAATTATGCAAGTATTAAGTTAAAATGTTGATTTAGTAATTAGAGACATTTTTTTAGTTAAAGGTGCAATATGTAACATTTTTTGCCAACATGTGAACACCTTGTAATGCAACTTAAAAAATTATTCTTCCCAGTCTTCCTAGGTTGCCTAAAGCCTGTTGACTAATTTACTTGCGAAGGGACCAGATCACTTTTGCCGGGAAAATACAAAGGATGTGACGTTTCTGAGCACTCCCGAGCGTCAACTGACAGTCTGCAACACTAGGTAACGTTATCTTACAGAAGGAATCCAGCAAACTTCCGGCTCCCAGCATAACACAGTTACATAAACTCAGAGTAAGCCAAAAAAACAAAAAAATTATGTATCTATCTTATGTAAAAATGTATCTTCTAAATCCTGTCTGGCTAAGCGGGAACGTGATTGTAGTTTAGCGAAAACTAGGCCGAACATCGGCAGGGCATTTGATTCCTGGAAGGACCTTCATTCTTCTTTGGTGTTTTGGGGATCAAAACAGAACCTGAATTGGCGTTTTTCTTATTGGGCAGATAAGCTTACAAAACTGCAAAGCATGTGAAATATAGTGCCATAAGGATTGATCTGTGTAATTTTACCTTATTTGATATTGCCTGTGAATGCTGATGAATTGCAAGCTACCTTGCTTCACAACTTTCAAATCATTTCAACGATCTTCTCTTTATACTTAAAGTCAAGTTAATGTCAATGTTAATCTGTAATTATTCAGCAAGGTAAACTACAATGACACATGATATTAATGCTAGACAATGTTCAAGATAATGCAAAAATCTCCATTCGTTAGTGTAACACAAATGGTTATACAGAAAATATATATCATCTATTATTATAAAACAATAGTGCATCGATATTTCAAAATGACAGTTGTGATGGAATCACATCAATACAGAATTGTATCAACATATTTATAATATACAGTCTATTTTATAAACAGCTACTGTCATCATCCACCAAATTTAGCTAACAGCTAGCTAGCTAACGCTGACATAGGCTATTATATAAAAATGCAGTTAATATATCCTGCAAAAAATGTGAATACATCAAAGTACTGTCTCGCATATCCAGACCTATATCTATTTTTAGCCCCATTCCAGCATTGGCGAGTCAAAAATAATATGAAGTCTCAAAGATTCTAATAAAACAATCAGAACTGTGTAATTTTAATTATGCTGCCTCATCTGTCAGCATGATGCCGGTGAATCACGCTCAGCCTCTTTGGAGTGTGCGCGCGCGATCACAGGCATCTGGCTGCAGTTCACGGCCACAGGTGTCATTAATAACAAGGGTTTCTGAATCTTACATACTGCAGCTTTAAGGGTTATAACGAAAATTAACCATGTTTTCACTATTGTAATATTGTAGTAACCATGACTGTAATAATCTTGACTGCTGTCTTATCAGAAATCATGATGTTGATACAATTAACCATGTTTTTACAACAGTAATACTGTAGTGTCCATACAGTACATGATTTTACTATATATTGTAACCATGAAAGTAACATGATGATTTCACGATTACTATGATTTTACTACAAACACCATGGCTCCTGTAGTAATATATGGTGATTTTTATTAAAATCAAACCTGTTAAGGTATTTTTACTTCGGATTTGGCAGTAATATTTTATTTTCTGAACATAAATACCGAACAGTACCAAAACTGTGACCCTAAAACTGTGATACAAATCGAAATGTGAATTTGAATGGTCACACACCAACCAAATAATAGCTTAAATATTATGTCGGCTTACCATTATTAGGAACTGTACATGTAGATCTTGCACTCTCTGAGATGAACCTAACATCTTTTGCCTTTGTAATTTTGTTACAGAAGTAAAGAACATATGGCTTTCGATGCATTAACTTAATCATGGGTTGCAAACTCTCCATTATGCGACTATACATTATTTAAGGCTATTCTATTAGTATAGTTGATATACAACCCCAATTCTGAAAAAGTTGGTACAGTATGAAATATGCAAATAAAAACAAAAAGGATTGATTTGTTAATTATATTCACCCTTTGCTATATTGAAATCACTACAACTAAACATTATATGATGTTTTTCCTTGTGAATTTCATTCTTTTTTGAAAATGTACAGATATTTAAAATTAGATGATTGAAACATGCTCCAAAAAAGTTGGCAAAGTCGAGTGTTTACCATTGTGAAACATCATCACTTCTTCTAATAACACTTATTAAGCATTTGGGCACTGAAGACACAAGCTTGTAAAGTTTAGAAAGTGGAATTTTCCACAATCATCCATTATGTATGTCTTTAGCTGCACAATTCTATGGGGTCTTCTTTGCCATCTGGTGTGCCTCATAATGCGCCACACATTCTCAGTTGGAGACAGACCAGGACTGCAGGCCAATCTAGCACCCACACTCTCTGCTTGCACAGCCATGCACTTGAAATCCGGGCAGTTTGAGGTCTGAAGTTGTCCTGCTGGAAAATGCAGGGACATCCCTGGATAGCAGTGCATATTGCTCCAAAATGTGTGCGTTGGCACATCAACTGCCAGGAGTTGCTGGCTGTAGTTCTTGCCCTCCACGTTTCTCCCACTGGCTCAGGGCAAGCACATCTTGATCCATTCAGACACAGCATGCGTTCTCGTCAAAATGTCACAGCTCGCCCGCCATCTCCACCTCTGTAGTTGCTGCGCGCCACTCATATCCCGGGCAGCCTCAACACGACAGGCCACGCTCAGCGGAGAGTGGAGTCTCCTCCTCCAGGTGCTCCAGCTGATTTGGGACCGTTTCTGCACAGGAGGTTGGAGGGGTGGCTGTCCCCCTCTACCCTGAAGGTGTTGTAGCCACTATACCGGCCCACCACGATGCAGTGGACGTTAAGCCCTTGCGGGAGCATGACCTGGACAACAGGTGCCTTAAGAGGCGCCCGGAGGCTGAATCCTCCCAGGCCATGCCTGTTCCCCTCACGGGTCTAACTGCGCCCCCTGTGGGCACTCAGGAGAACCCCTTTGAGCCGCTAGACTCAGTCGAGCTGTGTGGCCTCCTCTGAAAATGGCTCTCCTGTTTGCACTCGCTTCCATCAAGAGGGTTTAAATTGCACAGTTGTTGCTTCAGATATGTATCAAGCATCTCATATGTACTGTTCTATCTCTTTATTCTGCGAGTAGAAGATTGCATGATCCTGTCGCAAAAGCTTTGATGGATTTCAAACATTTATCATTAGGTGTGCGCACTGTCCTGACAAGCGAGTGCCCGGCAATGACCAGCAATAATGCAAAAGCCAAAGAAAAGGAGAGTGCAATGGTATAGAAAGGCATCGGGGGGAAAAAAACACTGCCTCATCATTATTTTCTCTAATAAACTCACCCATTGCTTTGTGCGTAGGTTGTTGAAAGAAGTTCGGGATAGTAGTTTCATTCGGGCACAAAAAATCATGTGATTGATACAGCTGGTCTGCAAACAGTCATGTTTGTACACTTGTAGACATAATGACACTACCTGGAGTATTCTGATCGTCAAAATAAAATCCAAGAGATTTAGAGTTAAAGGTGCACAACTGAAATATATATGATGTATTAAAATTCTAAAAGTCAATAATAATAACCGCCAACACCCTGTCGCCAGTTTGTGGTTTGTCCCGCCATGGACCACTGTCTGTAGGTACTCACCACTGCTGACTGAGAGCACCCCACAAGCCTTGCCATTTAAGAGATGCTCTGACCCAGTCATCAGGCCATAACAATTTGGCCCTTGTCAAAGTCACTAAGGTTTTTACTCCTGCCCATTTGTCCGGCATTCAACACACTGACCACGAGAACTGATTGTTTGGTTACCATCTAATCTACTCAGACCTTGACATGTGGCCTTGTTAGGAGATGATCAACTATATTCACTTCACCTGTTGGTAGTCATAATTTTTTGGCTAATCAGTGTATAGCACTATAATAGGGTAAAATATAGACATAAATGAACAATTTAAAAGGAGATTTGTTCATTTCTTTCTTTGCTCAAAACGTTGTTTTTCTATTTTATGGTTGACATTTCTTTGGAATTGCAAAATATTTAAACAGATTTTGACACAACGGTCGATTGTCATAAATATTAAAATTATTACAGGAAGAAACATACCTGAAGATATAAAATCTTCATCACTGTGTTGTTCCTCTGCTGTGATTTCTCCTCTCATCTTCATCAGATTCCTGCAGTCCAGCAGCTTTACTGAACACATCTTCATCTTCACAGGTGTCTGCAGCATCTGCTGTTCTCCAGCATTACAGACAGAAGTCAGAGACTCTGTGGAGGTTTGATCATCATCATCATCATCATCATCTTCTCTCTGTTGTTCCTCTGCTGTGTTTTCTTCTTTTATCTCCTCCAGCTGCGTGCGTGGGAAAGTGTCGGTGTTGGTGACGCGTTTGTCAACACACTGGCCCGCTGATATGAAGTTGCTGTCTGTGCACATCTTTTCGAGAAGTGATTTTAGCCCAGGAAAGATTGAACTTGTTAACTCATTTTGCCCACTTATGCTACATATTCAGTTTGACACAAAATGTGAATGTAGAGGTAACGTTATGCATTTTCACTGTTTTTATTTTATGTAACCATCTTTTGTCATACGATGTCCTGTCATTTCGTTGTAATCTTTAATAAATATACCGTTCTGATTTCACACATTTGATCCATGGTATTGCTTGGAAACACAACATCATAAAAACCATAGACATCTACAGCAGGATACAACGTTAAAATAGCCTAAATATAAAGTTATGAAACTTCACTTTGCCCTCAGCCAAAACGATTTGCCAAGGAACAAATTATAGATTAATGAGACCAAAGATCGCCCGTTAGATATACACAAGACGAATTATATCTCATGTTTAACCACTAGACATCAGAGCCAGCGGCAAACGTCAGATCAAAATTTTAAATAGGCTCTGTCTTTATGAATAAACCATAGATTTGAGCTTTAGACAACTACATTGTCGACTGAAAAACTATTAAAACTACATTTTGTGACACAATAACAGTAGTATTTTGAAGTTTCTTATATTATATAATGGCCAAATACAACCAGAAACAAATGTTCAGTCTTGCTTGTGAAAGGTAATTCCTTGAGACCTGTTTTCAATTGTGTGGCGATTTGTACAGCCCCAAGCAGCACACGAAACACATTTTTCTCAATTCCCGGTATGAAAGTTATGGGAAAGTTGCCCTCCGCAATGTGGCGGTACCTTTGACGTACGCTCCAGCGGGCAATTGGGCGTCTATGTATTTATTATGTCTATGATTAAAACGAGCCAGACAATACTCTTTTTCCCGCACATTTTTACTGTGGAAGAAATGGCAAAAACATGAAGTGCTGCATGCATATATGTGAGGGAAATGGACCCACCATTCCCTTCACAGACATAAGTTGGGAGAAATTTATTAAATCGGTGTTTCTGTGGAAAGACCTTGAATGCAGAGAAAGTCTTACAGCAGAAGAGGCAGTACAGGCATACAAGTTACAAAGCCAGGAACCTACAAACCAGTTAGTCAAACCAGCTAACATTGGCTACCACAGGGAGTGCTACAGCCATTTCACAAATATCACGAAGATAGAACGAGCACAAAGGAGAAGAGAGAAGGCAGTATTAGTTGAAGAAACTGCAAATGAAGGTTGGTATTATATTGTATAGGCAGGAGGTGCAGTAAAAGACATACAGTGCAGTATTATATAGATAGGTGGTGCAGTTTAAGACATTCGGTACAGTGTAGACAGTAGTATACATTTAAGAATGTAGTATGTTTTACAGTAATATAAATGACATAAATGTGCATAATAGATCATAATAGAAATGGATATGCAGTATGAACAAACACATACAGTTATGTGCAGTGTAGTAGCAGTAACAGTATAATAGTACAAATAATATAGTTATATACAGTGTATTAACAGTAATATAATAAAAACATCCTGCAAAAATGTACCCTTCCAATTATGGCATTATTAACATCAACAAGGCCAGACAACTGAACACTGTGAAACTGGTTTATTAACCATGTTAAGGGAACAGGTGAAACCAATATATGGAGCATGATTTTTCCCCTGCTGAAAGTTACAAACCATTTTTCTTTAATCAGTGATGTGGGGAAGGGTGCAGAACCTCAATCTATTGTTTTGCACTTTTTTTAGTGGTAGAGGCAGAGGATGAGGCAACTCCAGTAAAAACACGGGCTCTGAGGTCTAATGCCCGTGATCTCTACACGTCCAAGCAGGCCCCACACCTGCTTCCAGTACAATGCATTATTTGCAAACATGAGAAGTACAAGGTTCAGACACACAGCAGGAAAAGGGTAAAAGAAAAACTAACACAGTGTGAAACACTCCATGCCGGGAAATTGCTTCTCGCCACTGAAGGGAGAAGGGATGAGTCTCTCCTTCTCCATATCCAAGACAGGGACTTGGTGGCTAGTGAAGCACGGTATCACTTCACCTGCTATCGAGATTATACCCGGTACCTGACCACACAAAAAAAATGAGAGAACAGAAACAAACATATATGAAAATGGATACAAGCACTTCTGCAAAACAGTCATTGAGGAGAGGCTTTTAAAACACTGCGAAGTGCTTCGACTGTCAAAGCTGAATTTGCCATTCAAAAAACTGTGGAAGAAACAGAGGGAGTGAACATTGCAGCTTATAAGGCACATTCACTTAAGGCAAGACTTCAAAAGTCTCATCCCTTCTTGAAATTCCTGAAGGCATCCACAACCTATCTTGTATATGTGGACAATCTGTCAGCTGACAAGATTGTGCATGAAGTTGCTGTCTCCTCTGCTTCCTCCTCATCTGAAGAAAGTGAAGGAGAAATGACAAGTCAAGAAGCTATTGAAAATGCCACCATCAACACAAATGATTCCCGGGTGTTACATCATGCAGCAATGATACTCAAAGAAATCATACAAAAGACATCAAAAAGAAATAAAATGAAGGATGCATTAATCTAATAGTAATGTCGTAGTTTTGGTTCAGAGCTGTGACTTAACGTTAGACATGCTAGCTACTGCTAGTTAGCCAGCTGAAACTACCCTACTTAAAACGACACTAACGAGACCCTTACATACGTTTGAACAACACAGTGTACAAAACAAACATTTTTTTATAGATATCATATTCTAATTAAATGAATACTTACAATCACAAAAACAATGTCCTTGGCGATAGTCACTGTGCTGCCGCCGCAGATGCTGCTCGTGTCTGACAGCTGAATCATCCGTGTAACAGCTGTTCTAAATAAGCTACATCTGATTGGTTAATAATAATCCTATATCAGTATCTTGCCACACTATTGGCTCGACTGATATAGTAGGCAACCGCGTTTGCCTGCATATTTACGGTCGTGCATTATGATTTCGGGGGAAAATGTGCAATAAATGGGAGTGGCAACACTTTTCATATCGTTGAGAATAAAACAACCGTCCCAACTTTACAAATTCAGGTTCTCCCTCCATGGGGATCATCCATTTCGGAAAAGTAAAGCAGATACGGGCCCTCGGCCCACCGTCTATTTCCTCTAACATTCACAATTATTTCTTCATGCTCCAGATTAGGTAGAGTATTTCCATCCACACCTATTATATTCTAGACCCTAGACCTGAGTCATATATAAATGTAATTAGTGCTCTATACACCTGTCCGTCCATTAAACCTTTTCCTAAAATATCCTCATTCTTCATTCTGTCCTCCCCATTCTTAAAATGACCAAATATTATATCACGATATATATATATGTAATATTTACTACACATAAAAAGCACATGACATACATTTTCAGATACACCACACACATTGCATAATCCATTTTCATGCAAACCCATAAGTGCCAGTGTTGATTTCAACCCTGTGTGTCCCAGTCTTAATCTAGACAGTAATACTTATTTTCTATTTCCTCCCTAGCAATGTATACTCCATACTGTCTGTGTAATACTATAACACCATCTCCCTATATTACTACTGTCTCATCTAATTGGCCACTTATTCATCAGCTTCTTCTTAAAAATTATTTTGCCTCCTTTTTCCCCATTGGTACAGTTTACAGTTTTCCATTGCTTAGGAAGGACACCCACTGTAACAAGGACTCAGGTTGAGTGGGATCGTATTCCACTCTAATGCCTACTTTCTCTTTTCTCAACATAAAAACAGAACCCCCACTGCTGTCTCCACACCCCCCAATCTACACTCACTACTTCAAGTCAATGTGCCATCCAGAAACTAAAGATCAGTGGGTGAGCGGCGCCTCATTGTGCCATCTGACACGGGCATGACCCCCCCCCCCCAAGACAAACACACACTGCTGTGGCCACCAACAACTAGATCATCAAAATATAACACATTCAAACAACATCAATAAAACACATACAAATCTCTCTCCACAGCCCCTCCCCGAGAACCCTCCAAAAAAGCCAAATAACCTAAAGCCAAAAAAAAAAATGTTTATACTATACTTCACACTTTTCAGTCCATGGGCTGGCATTTTTGTTCTTGTCACATATGTGAATATTGACTTAGGGCTTGTTTCTCCCCTCACCTGGGTTCATGCCCACTGTATTTTCAGACTTTTTTGCCATTGACATGCAAGTGCCAGCATTACAGGTCACATACAGAGGTTGCTCTACAAATATTTGTTCACTTTGTTCAGGTCCAAAAAAAAGTGGAAGTATGGTCATCCTAGATCAGGGGTCGAGAACCTATGGGTCGCGAGCCACAAGTGGCCCTTTGTTAAAAATCAAGTGGCTCGACAGGTGTCGCAGTTCACATGATTGTTTAAAACTTTCTAGAGATAATTTTCCAGCAGAAAGTGTGGGTGCATCATGTTCACCACAGATGCCTCCAAATAGGGTTGGGGTGCCATGTGCAAAGGGCATGCAGCCGCCGGGTCCTGGGCGGCCCACGGCTGCGTTGACACATCAACTGCCTAGAGTTGCTGGCTATATTTCTTGCCCTGTGGAGGTTTCTCCCGCTGGTCTAAGGCAAGTACGTCTTTATCCATTCAGACAGCACCGCGATGGTAGCATACATAAATCTCCAAGGAGGCGTGTGCTCTTGTCATATGTCACAACTCGCCCGCCACCTCCTCCTTTGGAGTCAGCACCGACTGAGGTCGCTGCACGCCACTCATATTCCAGGCAGCCTCAACACGACAAAGGCTTGCCCACTGGGCAGTCGACGCCATCGCACTGGCATCAGACCTAGGCCGTGCCTGCCCCCTTATGAGTTCAAGAAGTGTGGCGTCCTCGTGGGCACTGGCCCACAGCACCTCTCTAGCAGACATCTAGAGCACGGACGGGAGGCAACCAGCGTGCCGGTGGGCGGGTGGTCCGAGGGGGCGTACCTGGCGGAGCCGCACCCACTGCCGTCCCTAGATCACCTCCATCGCCAGCCGCATCGTCCTCAATCCCGTCGGAAGGAGCAATGTGGGGACGGCTGGAGTGGCATGCTTTCTATTGAAAGCGAGTCGCGACCGCAACGTTGCCATGGTCATGCTCTCGCAGTGAGAACATGAACCATCCACAAACGCTGCCTCAGTGTGATCGCAACCCAGACACACGAGACAACGCCTGTGGCCGTCTGAAGCGGAGAGCACTCTACCGCATCCAGGAACTACACAGCACCAGGCTGCATGTTGCCATGGTGTTTATTATTGCCTACTATTGTTTGTACAGATGAACGTGGTACCCCCTGCCATTTGCAAATTGCTTATAATGATGAACCAGACTTGTAGAAGTCCAGATTTAATGACTTCAATCTAGCTGTATGTAAACTTCTGAAATAACTGTATCTCATTTCAAACAGCATCCCAGTGCTGGCCAGAATTTTAAAAAAACTTTTAATTATCTATTTGTTTCTTACACCAACATAACAATTTGCTCCAGAAGACATTAATTGATTGATGAGTCGTGTGGATTACCTTTATGCTGCCTAAATATGACTTTTGTACCGTCAAACAGCTGGCACCCATTCAGTTGCATTGAATGAACATACAGAGCTGAATGTGCTTATAAAAATTTTAAAATGGAGAAAAAAAATATACAATGTCCCAAAACTTTTATCACATTTATAATTTACAAGATACGATCTCGCTTTTTGTTTGCTGGCACTAATATTATAAATGTAGCACTGGCCCAGGGCCATCGGGCAGTCCTTATTGTCGAGCCTGGGATGGCTTAAAAGTGAGTAAATCATGAGAACATTTACATTTTTGGGTGAACTATTTCTTTATGCTCAATCGATCACATTTGTCACTTGTTATTATTACAAAATGGATTTTGACCACGCTGAGGCACACAGAGGATAGGGTCAGAATTTGGCACCAACAGCATGAATCCATGGACACAACCTGCCTTGTGCAAACAGTTCAGGCTGGTGGTGGTGGTGTAATGGTGTGTGAAATGTCTTCTTAACCAACTTTGGACCTATTCATACCAATCAATCATCACTTGAATGCCACAGATTATTTGAGTATTGTTGCTGGAACATGTGCATTCTTTCATGGATGCAATTTACCCATCTTCTAATGGCTACTTCCAGCATGATAATGCACCATGTCACAAATCAAATCTCAAACTGGTTTCAGTCACCGGATCTGAATACTATTGAACTTTTTTGGAATGTAGGGAGATTTGCAGCACGAATGTGCAGTTGTCAAATCTGCAGAAATTGCCTGATGTAATCATGTCATCCTGGACCAAAATATCTTAATATTTCCAACATCTTGTAGAATCCATTCCATGAAGAATTGAGGCCGTTTCAGAGCAAAGTAAGGCCCTACACAGTATTAGTATAGGATTCCTAATAAAGTGCTCAGTGAGTGTATATACTCCAAAAATCTAAAGCTATCTCATGGGGGGAAAAAAAAACTTCAATACATTGCTTTTGCAAAGGTTCACATTTAGTGGGGTTCTGCTCACATAAGCACCAGGTCATCTGGAACACAAGAACAACAATACACTTCATAAATGTTATCAAGAGGTGAGTTGTGCAACATCATACAACCAATATGGGCATGTAGTCTAATGATTGAAGGTGATGCCATCTTGTGGTGGAGAAGAGTCATCAAAATAATTAGACAAGACTATCCTGTGAGAACTGTCTCATGTGTTTTTATGGAAGTGAAGCTCATTTCACAGTGTGAGCTCTTGTATGGTTTCTCTCCAGTGTGAATTCTCTCATGTGCTTTCAGGTGTTGTGATCGAGTGAAACTCTTTCCACAGGTCGAGCACTTGAAAGGTTTTTCTCCAGTGTGAATTCTCTCATGTGCTTTCAGGTGTTGTGAACGAGTGAAACTCTTTCCACAGGTCGAGCACTTGAAAGGTTTTTCTCCAGTATGGATTCTCTCGTGTGTTTTCAGGTGTTGTGACTGAGTGAAACTCTTTCCACAGTGTGAGCACTTGAAAGGTTTTTCTCCAGTATGAATTCTCTCATGAGATTTCAGGTTGATTGACTGATTGAAACTCTTTCCACAGTGTGAGCATTTGTAAGGTTTTTCTCCAGTATGAATTATCTTGTGTGTTTTTAGGATTCGTGACTGAGTGAAACTCTTTCCACAGTGTGAGCATGTATAAGGTTTCTCTCCTGTATGAATTCTCATGTGTATATTAAGATCTTTATTACATGTTACTCTCTTTCCACAGGTTGAGCACTTGTATGGTTTTTCTCCAGTATGGATTCTCTCATGCATTTTTAGGTTTCGTGACTGAGTGAAACTCTTTCCACAATGATGGCACATGTAAGGTCTCTCTCCGGTGTGAATTCTCATGTGTATATTAAGATCTTTATTACATGTTAAACACTTTCCACAGTGAGAGCAGGTTAGAGATTTCTTGGCTGCTTTTCTTTGAGGCTTTTTTGGTGAATAATTCTTCTTAGTCTTTGAGTCACTCAAAGATTTTTCTCCAGTTAATAAATCATGATGTTTCTGATACTGATGTTTCTCCTCCACTTCAATCGGATCTTGATGTTTCTCTTTCACTTCCATCAGCTCTAAAATGAACACAGTAAACTGACAAAAATCAATTCAAGAGGGACAAATGTAAAAAGAAATCAGAAAGAATGTCAGAACACAACAAAGGTAAAATATTCATTTGTGATTTTTGCTGTGCAAAAGGTATATATTTACTAGGGGTGTCAAATGCTTAAAATGTAATTGGATAAATTACATAGTAGCCAATTAATCAATATATTTATATATTATAAAAAAAATAAAAATAATTTCAGAGAAATAAAATGCATTAAATTATTGTGGAAGATGAGTAAAGCATTGAAAAGACATTATATAGTATCTTTGTCCATATTATTGAACATAAGCCAATCATTTGCCCACAGTTCACAGAAAACCATTTTGCAATTGAAATCGTCAGTCAGTCGAGATTTATTCAACGGGCTTTTCTAAGGATACTTGAAAGTGCATGCGAGACAGACAGACGTTTTTGGAGCATCTCACCATGTTTGCGTCGCAACATAAGTATACAGTAAAAGCTTACTTAAAAGTAAAATGAAGTACGAAACTCAGAAAAACAGGTTTTTATATTCCTGCATTCGGATTTGTGCTTCATTGAGCTGTTTAAAAGCAAGAATGTATTATTTATAAATGTATTGAGTGGTTTGTTCTCAGTATAAAATGTGCTTTGATATTACTGCTGTAGTTCAACGTACTGTCCTCCGCAGAAAACAGGCAGTACTTTAAGCATGAAATGCTCTTTGGCAGGAATATTCCTTATTACAGTCTGGGGACATGATTAATTGAGTTTTTTTTCTTTATAATTAATCGTACTGAATTAATACGGTACAAAAAATGTGGTACACAATAAGGGACTTTTAATTATAAAGAAGCCTGAAATACACATGGGACTTTTATTTTGAAATGTCTGCACTCTTAGTTGTGCGCTAATAAGTCATAGTCAAGTCTGGACGATACAAAAAGCAGTTTTTGCCTTTAATTTTCTACAAAAAAAAAAAAGTATACAGTTTTAATTGACCTACAGGATTTACAATTCAAAGTTTATTACAAGGTATGAAGGACAATGAGAGATCCTTCGCAAAAAAGCCAAATGTATTATATGTAATATATAAATGTAAAGTTATGAAGTAGTCAAGAAACACGTCTTTCTGTGCTTTCCGCAAGGTTCCGTCATTACTGCAAAATGCGAGCACTCAGATCTAAATCGCGGCTGGCTTGACCGCAGTCATGCAGACGTCCCTGTCCCTCAAGTTGGATGGCAATGAATTTGACCAAACGTTCAGGGTCACTGTACTGTCTATGACAAAGTTGTAGACGTGATAGTCTTCCTCTAAGGTGTCTGACACTAATCTGGAAGTTGTCAATGACTGAGAGACAGACAGCTATTTCAGCTTGAGTGAGTCCTTGATCAAAATAATGACGTATTCGGTCATCCAATATGCAACAGTGCATTTAGCTGTTCCCTTCAGATAGACTTATTGAAAACAACTTTTTGTTATGCCGAGATCACGAGAAAACTAGACAGAAAAATAATAATAACACAATGCCTATTTGAGCTTCCGTACTGCAAAAACGACAATAAAAACAACTGAGAACTTTTTAATGCCACTTTTGAGTGATGTAACCGTGTTTTTTGTATCAGATTCTGACATGACGTTCGATTGTCATAAATATTTAAAACATAAGAAACATACCTGAATAAATAAAATCATCATCTCTCTGATCTTCCTCTACTTTGATTTCTCCTCTCATCTTCATCAGGTTCCTGCAGTCCAGCAGCTTCACTGAACACATCTTCATCTTCAATGGTATCTGCAGCATCTGCTGTTCTCCAGTGTTACAGACAGAAGTCAGAGACTCTGTGGAGGTTTGATCATCATCATCATCATCATCATCTTTATCATTTCCATTACTCTGTTGTTCCTCTTCTTTAATCTCCTCCTGTTTCATTTCTATCTTCACTGGTGTCTGCAGCATCTGCTGTTCTTCAGTGTTACAGATAGAAGTCAGAGACTCTGTGGAGGTTTGATCACCCTGATTACCGTCAGTAGAACAGAGTAAAGTGAGCTGTGAGTCCTGTGTGTCTCTGGATCTCTGTTCAGAGAGTTTGTCCAGCAGTCGCTGTGGTGTGGACTGATCTCTGCCGCTCCACACTGAATCCTGACATTCTGTGGAGGTCCCATCAGTCACACACACTGAAGATTGACAGGAAACCTTTTCCAGCTCCTAACAAACACAACACAATCACATCTGTACTGTTCATCATATCACATCATTTAAAAAATTACAATCTCAACTTTAAGGATGAAATGAATGTTTAACCTGTAACCTGTCGTCTCTCTCCATCAGTTTTGTCTTCAGTGACATCACCTCTTTCTTCAGCTGAGAGATTTCTGTGATGAAATCATCAATATCCAGCATGGACAGATCAGTTCCTACTGATTTACAGCAGATCACATCCACCTGCTCTCTCATGATGAACATCTGAACACAAAAACATCATCATTATTATAATAATGGACTGTGTGTTTTTTCTCATCTGAAATATCTCTATAAGACGTCTAATATAGGATGACAGTAAGACATTCGTTTTTGATTTAAAATGTTTGTAAATCTGATATTTTAAAGATGTTTAGATGTTAATTCAATTGTGATGCTTTCCAGATTAAAATATCTGGCGTTATTTAACATATAATCACCTTCGTTGGACTCATTTATAAACAACAGCTTTAATTAAAGGAATTAAACATGATATTCTCAGATTTCTGCTTGTTTCTCCTGAAAATTAATATTTTAAAGAGTCACAAAACCAAAACATAGGGCGATAAGCGTCGTTTACGATCATTAAAACACGAAAGAGAGAAAACATGCATAAAAATACACACAGAAATAACAAGAAATCTCACAAATTACCTAAAACATGTACCGAATTTACCGTTCAAGCTGCGAGTTCTTCTTGTGTTTAATGAAGGTTAGCAAAACAACTTCTGGTGATTTCCCGCCAACTACTGGACTGGAGTGTGTATGAGTTTAGGAAACCTTCCGGGTTTTACATATCTTCATCATATATCATCGCTATTTACGATAGATAAATAAATACATAAAATATATTTGTAATATGTATGGAAATATTTTACATGCACATGTTGTATTGAAACACCAGACAAATCATAATTTTATCTTAGATGGGCTTTAATAGTGATGGCAGACAAAATGTAATCACAGGCAAAACAAGTTAATTTACAAATAACCAAAACGTTTAATTATTTATCTAATTTTGATTACAATTTTTAGATCTATTTGTGATAACAGATAGGTGCATTTATGGCAAGGGTTCTTTACCTGGAAAACACACTTACAAAACCATGCAATTTGCTGTTTTTGTTATATCTATTACTATATACAAACTTTTAAATGATTTGTGAATTAATTGTGATATACAGATTATTATAGAAATTATTTTCTTCTAAGACTTTTAAACTCAATTTAACACCTCTTTAGTATTCCTCGGTCTATCTCGTATAAATAGTCTAACACACAAAACATTATGATGGTTTATGTACTAAGTATATAGGTTCATTAGAGACCCTAGGTATGCCCTACTCATCCATTTTGTTCCAAATCAGCAGGTTCTGGTGAAGTGCCTGAAACCAACAAAGTTAGGTGAACCAAAGTATTTGGGCCCCAACTACTGTACTGGCGGTGACCAGAACGGGGGTGCTGACAGACCTTCAACCACAGTGGATCCATGCAAGCCACATGAAGCCTGCTCCAGAGAAGGGATTTACTGATTCAGGGTGAACGGTGAAAGCACTGGAGGAGCTGAGGAGCCAGTGCCCAACCGGTAACATGTGAATTAGGAGGACCTGAGGAGGGACCCGGAATAGCTTGCCTATGCCCGTTCAGTATCAACACAACAGCAAGGAGTCACAAGTGTAATTCCAATTCCCAGAAACAATATATGGTGGTTGTGGATGAACTGCACCACTGGTGGTAAACAATGTTTAGTGTGCTCTAGATTACCAGCATCGATTTCTTATGTCATCCCCGTGCCAATGAATACAACAAAATGCTTAACTCATCAGGAGGAGCTGATTAAGAGGAGGCCTCCATGTTTGAACTATACAATCAATCTGCCACTAGCCGGAACCAACAAAACAACTCGAACTTGCACCGACCACAATGCCATAACAGTGCTTCAGAATGAGTCCTTGTGTCCTTTTGAATGTTTACATTACAGGGCCAGTGGACATGTTAACGAAACCACGCTGGATAATTCCCAATGTACAAACTGGCAAGTGCCAGGTGCCAGTGCACACAAGCTAGTTTCCTGGGTCAAGTTCAAGACAACTGAATGTTACAAATTCTCTGATACGGGTAACAAAACTTCCTTACATAAAAAATTGTTTCAGATCAAATACTGTTCTCATGTGAGGTGGACCAAGGCAGAAGAAACTTACATCGGTTTACCCACACAAATATTTCAGATCACATTGATGATTTACATTTACGCATTTGGCAGACACTTTTATCCAAAGCACTTATTACAGGGACAATCCCCAAAGAGCAACCTGGATTTAAGTGCCTTGCTCAAGGACACAATGGTGGTGGCTGTGGGGTTTGAACCAACAACCTTCTGATTACCAGTTTACCAGTTATGTGGTTTAGACCACTACACCACCACCACGATGGATGTCCTCCATTATATCGATTCCTGTATGTATTCTGCTTATGTTACTATTTGGCACATGTTTACTACAATTACTAATGCAAAAGTTGAATGTGATGATAAACAGGCATAATATTGCCATGCTCCACTATGTACGTATACCTAATACTGAAGTTTGTTGAGAGGGCAATGTAAAATAATAGGGGCTCTCAACAAACTTCTTCTCTTGTCAGTATAGTGTACTTGGCTGTTACAAGACACAGTTGATGTGTTGCAAGCTGTTTCCTGTTCTGTAGAAGGGTGTGTTGGTAAAATGCCATCTATAGAAATGTGTTTTCTTTATCTATACTCTCTGTCCTAAGAACTAACCTATTTCATATCAAACATGTATGTCACATCCAGATAAGTTAAAGATTGTTTCTATTGGTTATTCCAGTGGAATGTTGTTTTGCTGGACCATATAATGAAGTGCTGTAGGAATAAACACTGAAGAAAGATTTGATAGCTTGGGTCTCTTTGTCATTTATTTCTTCCCTCAGCTGAGCCGCATCGAGACGGGATTGCAGATCTAGAAAAATAAATTAAATACATTGCATGACAAAATTATCCAACACTATATAAGTTTACCATCACAAAAAAATAGTTATCTTTGTTTATTACAAGATAAATTAGTACTATAATCATATAAATAAATACTATATCATGTTCATATTCTGTATAAAAATGTTACATTATCTGTATCCCATATGCGTGTACACATACATAATAACATACATGGTGTTTCTTACTCAATGTGGCATTGATGTTTCAGTTATTTACTTATTTACATTTGACATTGCAATTTGATGAAGAAACAAAATTGAAGTAAACTATTGCAAGTACAACACTTGAACAGTAAGTCAAGGTTCCGGCATGCGTGCCGGCTCAAACTGTTGTTTGTTTTTCTCTCCCTCATGTCTCACAGGTGGAGCTGATAAATGTGATCAGTGTTTTTATGGGAATGCCCACATGCTTTCCTCTAATTGCACTCCCTACTTATTCCTTGTATTTCTCCTCCTCCTTTGCCAGTTTATTGTTAGCTGTCATGTCCGCTGTTAGCTGTGAAGTCTAACATGTCTCTTGTGTAGTTGGAGCATGCTCGTGTATCTGTTGGCTGCCTGTCTATAGAGGTGTGATTACCTGCCTGCTTGTGGTCACTCTCATAATTTGGTGCCCAGTACTTGTGGAGGAGGATTCCTCAGTATCTGACCACATCTCAGTATATTCGTCTGGACTTCGCTTCGTGCCACACCAGCTTCTACGGACTCTTCGGATTGCTCCGGAGGGAAACCATGTTATCCGAAAGAAACGAATCATGAACCAAATCAACTTCTCACCCTTTTGAAGTGAGCGGTTCATGCACAGAATCCACACAAGACTCGCGCCTCTCCAAATAAGACTGCAAAATAAATACATGAACAAAACCTACACTCTTTAGTGACTGCTTCTTAGGAGAATTTTCAGTGCTGGGCAGACAGCAATGGAATGACAATCTGATAACAATAAAAACGTATCCGCATTTCAGTTTTACTCAAAAGAAAGGACTCTGTCTTTCAAGCTTTTATCCAAGCTAAATTGTGGAATTTCTCGATGGGTGGACAAAATGTATGCGTCAAAACAAATTTATCAGCACAGACAGCGGTCTGTGTGAGTGTGGAATTTTTGGAGAGAAGCTTCCACCACTAATTCATAAGCTTTAAGAACTGAAGCTTTCAAAACATCATAATTGAGGCTATCTTCAAAGGGCAATGGAGCACAAAGCTCCAGGGCTATTTCAACGATTTTACACTGGAATAAAAGCGTCCAAATCTCTTTAGGCAAATGCAAAGTGGTAGCTATGCATTCAAACACATTAAAGTAAGCACCATCCTCAGTCTCTCTAAACAGTGGGACTAACTTAATATCAAATCACAAATGGTAGAAGTGGAACAAGAGCAGTGGCACCTTCAGCTACACAGCCGTATGCACTGTGCATACCATGCATGCTCTGACTGGCCTGTTTTTTTACTCGCAGAATATTTAATCAATCATGAAGTCTGTTCCGTATTTCTATTGGCTGTTTAAAATAACTAGCGGTGACCAATTTTGCGAATTCATAATTCTTTTGAGTCTGTTCTTTTCAGTGAATTGGCCAAACAGGCTTGTAAAATGGTCTGAATTGATAAACTGATCTAAATCAATTGAAACAAAAGCTGTCTTTTTGAGAGGTACCACTGAGACACTTCAGCAAGTGCTGTCATATGAACAAAGGGCTATTCAAACTGAATGTCTTTTTGCTTCCGCTCGTGCTGTTTTCAATCGTTTTCCATGCAAGCATTAGCTAGGTGGTTGAAAACTGCATCACGATTTGCTGTGTTTTTACAGTCTCACACAGGAGCACTGCATTTTTAGAAGCCATGTGAAGTTTTAAAGAACTTCTTCAACTGATCGAGACCTGCATTCTGCCATTTTCGGTGTGGTGCATTTTGCTTATTTTGCGCAACAACGTGTATGTTCTGAATGGTTACTAGAAGAAATATTTTAGCCAATAGTTACATGAATGCTACACATACTCAAGAAAAATAATATTTCTCTCAAAGTCACTTTTGTGTTGTTTTTTGTAAAAAAAAATAAAAAATAATCTCATAAGGTTTATTGGCCAGATTTATGTATGTACCCTCAGATTAAATCCTGCATGCACCCATGAACAGGAGAAAGAGTGTTTGGTGCTAAATGTTGAGGAGACAGGAGTTTGTGGAAAACACTCCAGCGCTACTTGGGAACAGCACACACTGCATGAACTGCAAAAGCTGTGTATATTCTTGCCGTTGGACTTCCAATACAAGCCCTTTAAGTCAGACTGCAAGTATAAGGTCCTCTGTATTCAGACCCACAAGTGGATGAGGAGCAACCATCACGACTCCTGGTGACACCCCGACTGAAGCCCCTGTGCAGCCAATGTGTTAGTCTCAGATGCAGCCACCTCAACATTTTTTACATTTACATTTATGCATTTGGCAGATGCTTTTATCCAAAGCAACTTACAGAGCCCTTATTACAGGGACAATCACCCCGGAGAAACCTGGAGTTAAGTGCCTTGCTCAAGGACACAATGGTGGTGGCTGTGGGGCTGGAACCAGCATCCTTCTGATTACCAGATTACCTGTTATGTGCTTAGACCACTACACCACCACCACTCCATATTCAACAACTCTACACTAGTTACTCTGACTTTGAAGAATCCAGCCCCTAACAATTTCTCTTGCAACACTTCTATATTTGCCTGCTCAGTTGATGCTTTCAGAACAGGTGTCCTTCATTCTTGCTATCAGAATTAATTTAGAATTACCACCATCGTGTCCTTGAACAAGGCACTTAAATCCAGGTTGCTCCTGGGGGATTGTCCCTGTAATAAGTGCACTGAAATTCCCTCTGTGTACATGTATGCATGTATGTGTACCTGTATATCACATCCACCTCCGACATGTACATAATAATGATAATAATAACTTTACTCCTGCATCCTTTGCACTCTGATCACTGCACTATTTGTCAATATGTCTATATTTGTGTTGTCTACACTGTAGCCTGTGTCTGATTTTATTTTATTATTGTGTTACTGTATTTTTGTATGAGTAAGCACATCGTGAGCAATGTACAATCCTGAGTCAAATTCCTCGTATGTGTACACATACCTGGCAATAAAGCTGATTCTGATCACACCAACATGAGATACAGGTTGGCCAGCAGCACCTTCAATGGGGATATCTGAAGGCTGCAGCTTCTGAAAGCATAGGACAGGGTGTCTGCACCAAAACTCATCAGTAATGGTGGTTACTTGAGAGCCAGAGTCAATTAGAGCCTTACACACTTCCCCATTTAATTCAACCTCTCCTTCATTACAAGGGCCTACCAGGTGTGTATCAGATTGTTTTGACTTAATTTCATTAGGCTGGGGATCCTGTTGTATGCCTTAAAAGTATGCCTCTAGCTGGGTGAGCCTGTTGATCTGTTCCTCCTGGCTGCTTGCCGGTTTCTTTACCAAAGCTGTGAGTTCAGACAGATCTGTGTTCACTCCATTTCCTTTCTCAGTTCTCAGATTTTCTGCACTCTGTTGGCAGCTTACAGTTGTAAGTTTTTTTTTGCTTTTGGCTGAATTTGAAACTTCTTTGTCTCACGGGCTAGATTACGGAGTTCTGCTTGAAGATCACGAAAACTCACAAGCATGGGCTTCCTGTGATAAACCTCTTCATCATTCAGTCCTCTCAAGAACTGTTGAGTCAATTTGCTATCTCGGTCTGGGAAGGATTGGCCTCCATACTGTGCCTATTCTACTGCACTATATTGCATATGAGAATGCTGATTCACCAGAACAGTGATATCTCTCATAAAAATCAGCTAATGGATCCAGAGAAGTCTGTATATCAATATATTCAGCTTGTAGTTCCTCAAAAGCTCTGACAGGACTCTGCTCATGAGAAGGGAGATTCAGTACCAGCTTCCTTGCTTCTCCACTCAAGTGTCTGACTACTGTTGCAAAACAGATTTTCAATTCTAATCAAACACTAGACAAAAACTCAAATTATAAATGATGGGCTTTAATAATGACATCAGAAGTATGTTAACACACAGCAGGCAAGTCAAGTCAATGCACAGTTTAAATAATCAAAGTTTAACAAAAGTTTTAAAATATTGTATTTATCTAATCATGATTAAAATGGGGAAGAGGTTTTGCAGATGCAGGACACCATACTGGAACCTTATAAGAGCTGTTGTGTGCAAGATTAGCTGCCAATAGAGCTGAACAATTAATCTTTCAAAGATCACAATCTTGATTCAAGCTCTATTTTCGGTAAGAACAGACCAAAGTGCAACTCCTTTTTTCCTATAAATCTTGACATCTGTAGTCTCCATAGCGATCGTGATTTCAAGCTCAATTACACTTCTTAGTGCTCTATGCACACACATCAAGTGTTTAGGAAGTGTAGTCAAGCTTGAAATCACAAGTGTACCTAGAGACTGCAGTGTCAAGATTTATAGTTAAAAATAAGTTATAGTTTGGCCAATTCACACCCAAAACTGATCGGATCATTTCTAAAGATATGGATTAAACCACTGGAGCCATATGGATTACCTTGATGCTTCTTTTGTCATTTTGGAGCTTGACAGTTTTGTGGCATGAGGGTAAGTAAATGATTGTTTTGGTGACCTATCCCTTTAACTGTTGAATTAAGTTTGTTGTCTGAACTTGTCTCACAATGTTCGGTCAATGTTCCACACATACCTCTGATGACAGGACAATGATGCTGAAGTGTTAATTTCAACGTATTTACTTGATATCAAGGGCCTGAAGAGGATTTTTGCTCACTGTGTCTACTTGGTAGAGGTCTGCAACCCAGCCTGACCCTGACGGGACCCGAGAACCCGGTGCGTTTTGGGTCCCTTCTGCTCTAGTGTACTGAGGGTCTGCTGTGCCTTACATAAAATATAGCCTATTACAACACTTGCTAGGAGAAGAATTTAGATATTAAGCAATTTTGGGTTCAGGCTTAAAATCTGACGGTATCATTCGTGCTGGGTAGGCTCGGACCACGCGGTCTCTGGTACAGACCGGGTTTAATTTTAAGACCCCTGCAGACCTCTACTACAAATCTTTCCATGTTTATGTAGATTACTTAATTGGTTGAAACTCTTCCCACATGAAGAGAATTGGTATGGTTTCTCTCCAGTATGTGTTCTCTCATGAATTTTCAGGTTTTGTGGCTGAGTGAGTCTTTTCAAAAGTGTGAGACAAACTTTTTTTTTGTTTCCCTCCCCTTGTCCCCTCCCTCATCCAGGTAGACGGGGATGACCTGCCGGCAGATGGGGCAGAAGGCACGCACCCCCCAGGGAAAGAGCTAATTAAGCCCTCAAGAGGGATACAGGCAATGTGACAGAGAGAGAGTTACAGGCATCTATCGAAACCTGTGTGTGTTTGTGTCTTTTTGGTTCAGTTTATTATTAAACTATTATTTACATTGTCAAGCTGGTTCTCGCCGCCTCCTTTCCATTAATCCCTTTACAAAGGTTTTTCTCTAGTATGGATTCTCTCATGTGTTTTCATGTGTTCTAACCGGCTGAAACTCTTTCCACAGTGTGAACACTTGTAAGGTTTTTCTCCAGTGTGAATTCTCACATGTTTTTTCAGGTGTTGTGATCGAGTGAAACTCTTTCCACAGTGTGAGCAATTGTAAGGTTTCTCTCCAGTATGAATTCTCTCGTGTATTTTCAGGTCGCGTGACTGAGTGAAACTCTTTCCACAGTGTGTGCACTTGTAAGGTTTTTCTCCAGTGTGAATTCTCTCATGTGATTTTAGGTTTTGTACCTGAGTGAAACTCTTTCCACAGTGTGAGCACTTGTAAGGTTTTTCTCCAGTATGAAGTCTCTCGTGTGTTTTCAGGGTTGGTGAGTTTGTGAAACTCTTTCCACAGTGTGAGCACTTGTAAGGTTTCTCTCCAGAATGAATTCTCTCGTGTAGTTTCAGGTGGTCTGACTTAGTGAAACTCTTTCCACAGTGCAAGCACTTGTAAGGTTTTTCTCCAGTGTGAATTCTCTCGTGTGTTTTCATATTATGTGAGTGAGTGAAACTCTTTCCACAGTGTGAGCACTTATAAGGTTTCTCTCCAGTGTGAATTCTCTCATGTGATTTTAGGTTTTGTACCTGAGTGAAACTCTTTCCACAGTGTGAGCACTTGTAAGGCTTCTCATTTGTGTGAGTTCTCAGGTGTTTTCTTAAGTTTGTATCCACAACAAATGTTATACCACACTGATCACATTCAAATGGCCTTTCTCCAGAGTGACAGTGGAGATGATCTTTAAAATGGCCTACAGATGTTAAACTTTTTCCACACTGATGGCATGTGTAAGGCCTCTCTCCTGTGTGAACTCTCATGTGTGTTTTAAGATGACTTTTATATGTAAAATCTTTTCCACACTGAGAGCAGGTGAAAGTATTTTTGGCAGTTCTTTGAGACTTTTTTGATGGGCAATTCTTTGTAGTCTTTGAACAACTCAAATAATTTTCTCCAGTTTTGAAAATATGAACTTTCTGAAATTTCTCATCCACTTCATTCAGCTCTTGAATATCCTCGTTCACCTTCATCAGGTCTAAAACACAATAAGAGGGACAAATGTTAAAAAATTTCTTTTTTTAAATTGAACCCTAATTTAATAGCAGAAAACAACAAGCATGTAAAACCCAAGTTTGAGTTCAGGATTTCCTTTTTGTTTAAAAAATAAATCGGCTTATATAGTCACACATCCTGAAATGGGCAAAATGAAAAATATAACCTATTCAATTAAAAAATATATCTAGAAATGTAGGCCTTCCTAGATAGCTAAATTATTACCTGAAGCTCCTTGATGGCTAATGTCAAATTCGTAATTGCACAATGTGCAAAATAATGCAAGGTTTAGCAGTTTGATGTGTAGAGCACGGCCATTGCTCCTGATACTTCGTGAGGAACTGCTGTGGGGCATTGACCAGTTTCATTTTAGGCCTGCTAATCTCTCTTTCTTTCTCTCCCTGTCAATGTCCTCATCTCATGTCATGTTTTTTTAGCTGCAATCGCACACACACACAAACACACACCTCGGTAACTTTCTAGGTAACATTATTTCTGCTGCACATGTGCTCACTTTTTCCCATCCTGCCATAATCTGCTTTAATAATAATTATGAATGCGAATAAAGTCACGTTTAACAAATTGCAACACATGGTCATGGAGCATATAACTTTACATTACTTTGCCAACTTAAATGCCTGGGACGGGTTGCACCAGCTGTGCTTAAGTTCTCATATAAGTTAGGCTGTAAAGTTCACACTAAGGGATTAGTAACTACTAGTTAGTTTCAAACTAAGTCAGTGCTGAATTTGGTTGCACCAACTGTTCTTAAGGCAAGACTTAAATAGTATGTCGTAAGCTCTCCGTAAAGTGATGCGTATTCAAATAATATGACGTTTACCTGTATTTATCCGATAAAAAAACCTAAACTTCAGTTTTATCCAAGTTACAGTTGATGTTCAAATATTGTTTGCTCGTGTAACTGTCAGCTGTCATAAATTAGATCCCCATCGAAATACAATACAAAAAAGTAGATTTGATAAATAGAATATTTGCCCTGTGTAAATAACAATATATAGGAACTGTATCTGAAATAAACAAGGGGTGATAAATCAATACTAATACAACAGGCTGGAAAAATAGACATTCACTAATTTTAATATCCTATATATATTGAATGTGTTGAAACATGACACCGGGCGACGCACCATGAAATCTGCACAGTTTGAATGGTTTCATCCTGAAGAGACGCTTTAAGAGTTTCCACTTACAAAAGAGCAATACGCAGCAGGCGTTGAACGTCCTTTTCAGGATGTGTCTTTTTAAAGATGCCCTTCCGCCACCGTGTAGTTCTTGGATGTGCCTGGGTAGCGATCACACTGAGGCAGCGTTTGGTCATGTCCTCACAGTGAGAACATGATCCATCGACATCGCAACGTTGCGGTGTTCCAGCCGCTCTCCCCCGCATCGCTCCTTCCCACAGGATTGAGGATGACCCGGCTGGCGATGGAGGCGATTTGGGGATGTTAGTGGGCTCGGTTTCGCCGGGCACAGCTCCACAAACCACCCGGCACCCTCGCATGCTCGTTTGCTTCTGTCCGTGCTTAGGATGACGGCAGCTTGCTTCACGGCCAGTTTGCCTCATCCCTGGAACCAAGTTTGGATGATGACATTGCCGCTGCATCGGAGAGTGCTTAGGTGTCTAATGCTGAAGACCTGACTCCCATCCTTGGGCCAGCCCGCCCAGTCAAGAGTCTGACGCACAGATGGCCGACATGCTTTCCCGGGCCACTGCGAGTGTTGGGCTGGACTGGAACCCTCCGTCTTCCCACCAACCCTCGTGGCTTGACGATTGGTACCTCGGCTCCAGGTGCCACTACCAGTCACGCACCCCCCCAGTACCTTTCTTTCCAAAAGCAAATGACAAACTGATGAGTTCATGGAGGGCACCTTTTACTGCCCAGATCCGACCTCCTCGCTTGTCCGCTCTAATTAACCTGGACGGTGGGGCGGTCCACGGAGGTTCCTCAGGTGGACAGGGCTATTGTCCCGAGATGTGCATGGTGCCACAGAACATACCATGTGTAAATCACCCATTCCTGCTGTCAGAATTTCAACCCGTGGACAGAACTCTTTTCTGCGGACTGGAGTCCCCCTACAGCAGGTGTCTAGATGTGTCGTGGTCACCACAGACGTCTCTCAACTGGGTTGGAGCGCCATGTGCTTCGGGCATGCAGCCGCTGGCTCCTGGATGGGGCCCCGCCTGCGTTGGCACATCAACTGCTTCAAGTTGTTGGCCATACTCCTTGCCCTGCAGAGGTTTCTCCCGCCGATTCGGGAGAACGTCTTGATCCGTTCAGACAGCACCGCCCGTCACGTCACAACTCGCCTGCCATGTCCTCCTTTGGAGTCAGCTGCGACTCCGGTTGCTGTGTAAATGTCAACTTCATAATGCATGTCGAAATGCAAAACATGAGCTCACTGATGTCATAAAATATCAGTCTGCTTTTTTATTCCAACCGTTAATCCTGGTCGGAGGCCTCCATAAATATTTAGTTTATACGTTCCTACCAAGTTTAATAGTGCAACGCTCAAATATTTAGTAGTGCGGAAATTGTGACTTAATGCCCATTTACGCCACAACTAGGCTAAGTTCTAACTTGCGCAAAGCCGGTGCAACTGGTCCCAGGTGAACAAGCAAGCTAGCTTGCAAATTACGTCGCGTTATGATAACGTTATTAATGTTAAATATTTTCCAAATGTTAGCAGGTCTGCACTCATCCACACAAACCTTTTTGCTATTCCTGTTAAGGCAGTATTTTAGAGTAAACACCGATCATAATCTAACCAAAACTAGGACAATACTCATATTTAATGTATGTCTGTCTTTAATTTCTTCATTCTGACTAAAAAAAAAAAAAAAACACTTACTACAGTATGTGGTAAAACAGTGGTAAATTTTCTTAAGTGCTGATTTATAAACGATTCTCATTACAAATCAGGGGAAATGTTTGCACATCTTGTGGTCAAGTGCACATTGTAAGTGGCACAAACACACACCAAATGAGTTTGTATTGAGCAGCAGTGAAATGAGCCGCTCTGAGATGGAAAAACATCACATGTGTGAGCACAGACCACGCACCTGAACAATTCTGGACCTCTTCACTCTGGAACAAATGGTACATCAAAATATTTACATCACAGTACTTGCATAATCACTAAGCCATATAGCGAAATCAATCTTATTTAGATTTATTTCACCTCAGCTTTTCTCATCCTATTCTCCTACTTACGGGGAGGTGTCTCACAGAGCAGGTCGGCTGCATAAGTCAATGAACTGAGCGAGTATTTCACCCTGTGTATCATGTTGTGGCCAGTGGAAGACTAGTCTTAAAATCCCTCCGCCTAAATGAATTTACTAACGTAATTGCATTGGCATGTTCAAGGGAGAAGTGATGCGATACAACCGGAAGTGTAGCTCAATTAGTTTACAAGAGAAAGTGTTCACAAACTTCATTGGTTTTGATTTCATTTGAACATCTCAGCACGTGAACCAATGGGTGAAACCAAACAAAAGGCTGACATTTATGTGGATTTATAATAGAGATCTCAATGGGAAACCAAATGGGAGTCCCCTGGACCGGAATTAAACAATTATAGTAAAAAGGACTTAAATATTGATAAGTTTCTCACCCAAATTATTGAATTGCTTTATAAGAGATTAAATTAACCACTGGAGTCATATGGATTACTTTTAAAATGATTGTCTGTGCTTTTTTTTTTATTTATTTTTTTATGGCATTTTTCCACCGAACGCTAAGGTTTGACTCGACTTAATGATCTCTCGCTTTCCTTTTCTTAAACTTGCTTTTCCACTGCATTATTGTGACGCCTCAACATGGGTGGGATTATAGGCTGATCGTCATAGTTGCGCCGCCTCTACTGCCGTGACAACATATTAAATGCGACCATAAATAATAACACAACCGCTAGCTTTTAGCTACTAGCTATTGTGCAGCATAAAGCAGTTGTTGCATGGTGATTTTACAAGAGTGTAACAGTTAAATTGGCCTGGTTGTTTTAGAAGCAAGCTTTCCAGTAGCTGGTCAACTAAAGAAAGTGAAGCTTTCAAGCAGAATATTAACGTACCATCCTCAATCATGGACTCCAGCAATGCCGTGGCTTAGTCCAAGGAACTCGCCCTCCCATTGCTCGCTGGTCTAGATAGAGTCCATTTGGTCGAACCACTTCTACATTTCCTTGATGGGTCTGTAATCACGTTTGTTTTTTTTGGTTTGTTTGTTATTTTTTGACTTTTCCCTACACTGTTGGTAGGTCCGGGGCTAGCCGTGTGTAGCCAACAGCTGAGACACTTCCTGAAATACTTTTTTGTTTTGCGTGGTTTCATTTGTCGCTAATGAGAGTAACATCTGCACCTCGTTTATTGACCACATTTCATTTTACAATTCAAAAGTCGAGTGCACAAATGATCCTTCTATTGCTGTAGCTAACTTTATAACTAGCGGGTTGATGTCCCGTGTAGCAAATCCAGTGACACTTGTAGTGACGATTCTCTCTGACCAATCAGTGATCTGCAGGGTTTTGACGTCACATTTAGTATAGGCTTGTTGGAATCTCGACTGAGGTGGTACTAAAAAAATTACCAGGTGCTATTCACGGTGGAAATCCCAAAAAAGCTTGCAGAGTAGAGTCTTACCGGGCAGTTGAAAAGCCCCATAAGTTTGGTTTATCTAGGACTTATGGTTTTTGATGCAGAGAAACTCAAGGCAGAAAAAAAAGAATAAGAAAAAAAATCTGTACAAAAACATTAGGATTAGAGCACCTATGGTGCTTGGCCTCCTAATTAAAAGACATAGTGCAACAGTATTTAGCATTTTCTTTTTCTTATGTTTCTGCACTTTTTAATTACGCTGTACTAAACTGATTAATGACTGATGTATTCCATCCTGAAATCTGAACACAACTAGATCCACTTGTGAACGGATCACACAATATAATAAGAAACATACCAAAAGGAATAAAATCATCATCGCTCTGTTGTTTCTCTGCTGTGGATTCTCCTCTCATCTTCATCAGGTTCCTGCAGTCCAGCAGCTTCACTGAACACATCTTCATCTTCAATGGTATCTGCAGCATCTGCTGTTTTCCAGCGTTACAGACAGAAGTCAGAGACTCTATGGAGGTTTGATCATCATCATCATTTTCATCTTTATCTTTCTGTTGTTCCTCTGCTGTGTTTTCTTCTTTTATCTCCTCCAGCTTCACTTCAATCTTCAATGGTATTTGCAGCATCTGCTGTTCTTCAGTGTTACAGACAGAAACCAGAGACTCTGTGGAGGTTTGATCATCATCATATTTATCATTTTCATTACTCTGCTGTTCCTCTGCTGTATTTTCTTCTTTTATCTCCTCCTGTTTCATTTCAATCTTCACTGGTCTCTGCAGCATCTGCTGTTCTCCAGTGTTACAGACAGAAGTCAGAGACTCTGTGGAGGTTTGATCACCCTGATTACCGTCAGTAGAACAGAGTAAAGTGAGCTGTGAGTCCTGTGTGTCTCTGGATCTCTGTTCAGAGAGTTTGTCCAGCAGTCGCTGTGGTGTGGACTGATCTCTGCCGCTCCACACTGAATCCTGACATTCTGTGGAGGTCCCATCAGTCACACACACTGAAGATTGACAGGAAACCTTTTCCAGCTCCTGACAAACACAACACAATCACATCTGTACCGTTCATCATATCACATCATTTGAAAGCTTACAATCTCAACTTTAAGGATGAAATGAATGTTTAACCTGTAACCTGTCGTCTCTCTCCATCAGTTTTGACTTCAGTGACGTCACCTCTTACTTCAGCTGAGATATCCAGCATCTTTAAGGAAATCATACAGTTAAAAATTAAGAGATCACAGCAAAAATAATCAGTTTCTCTGGATTTACCATTTATAGGTATTTGTTTCAGTAATGAAAATGTCTGTTTTATTCTATAAATTACTGATAACATTTCTCCCAAATTCAAAATAAAAATATTGTCATTTAGAGCATTTATTTGCAGAAAATGAGAACTGGCAGGGACGGATTAACCACCGGGCTGATTGGGCAGTTGCCCAGGGGTCTCTATTATAAATCCACATAAATGTCAGCCTTATCTGAAATACCATTTGTTCGGCCAAACACGTGTTGGACAACAGCAGCACGAGCAAGTGATTGATGGGACAAGCTCAGGGAATCTGTGTCTCACACAAAACGCTTCCAAACACAAAGATAAGGTGCAGTTTAACCTGGCTGTGTACAAAGCTGATGGTTTAAATTCATATAAGCGACAAAATTCGTGCAACAGTATAAAGCACTTTAAAATGTTTAAGTCCTGCATGCATTTAATGATAAGATGAAAGGTGCCTTAATACCCTAAATATGTGGGCACGGTAAACTGACAAGAGTTCAGGGAATAATGTGCATAGTGAGCTATGAGCCTAAATAGCATCAATTCCTCTTTGCAACCTAAACTTCATCAAAATGTCGATTTGTGATAACCCTCAATGCAGCGCAACAAATGGTGAAACAGAACACAAGTGTCTCTAGAAGAGTTAATAAATATTGAAATGATTTTTTAAATTAACAGTGTCTAAAAAATGTGACAGTCTTGCACAACAAATTGTAAAACAGAACGCAGATGGAACACAGGTGTTCAGTGTATTTATATATATATAAAAGTTCGGACATCCGTCCAGTTACGTGGCCTCAATGCACATGTGAACAGCCCAGCCCGTAACTTGTCCTATAGCCTACTTTACGAACTGACTCAAACCTGGCCCAAAACCTGTAGATTTGTTGAGAACCGTCGGACTCAGGTCGACCTCTAAACATGTGCAGAATAACTAAATGGTGATTTTGGTATTTGAATTCCATACACATCCCTATTAATAATGCATGATTTTGGATTTGTTCATAATTAAGAAGTACATATAACTGGCTGTGCAAGACATTGCTCCAAACTTCTCCATCAATTTGAAAAATCCAACCAAATCTGCCAAGCGCCCTGTAGCGCATAAACGTAAACGAAGTCACGGCATGGGGGGGTTGCCTGTGCATGGCTTGGTTCATGCTTCACAAAGACGAATCTGCCTGATTCCAGTCTTGCTTAAGCACCCCCAGACCATCACCAATCCTCCAGCTGGTCGTCTAATGGTTAGACGGAGACCTGGGGAGACCTTCAAGTCACAGTGTCTCTGGTGTCATACAGTGTGTTAAGCTGGTCAACTAAATAAAGTGGAGCTTTCAAGCAGAATATAGAGTTAACGTAACAAAATATATCATCTCGACCGTGGCCGAGTCCAGGGCACTCTCCCTCCCATTGCTCGCCGGTTTAGATGGCGTCCATTTGGTGAAACGACTTCCACTTTTCCTTGATGGTTCTATAGTCACTTAAGGTTTTTTTTTTTACTTTTCCCTACACTGTTGGTAGGTCCGGTGGTAGCCATGTGAGGCCAACAGCTGCGACACTTCCTCAGATAATTTTTCGTTTCGCTCATCACTAACGACTGGACCGTCTGCACCTCTTCTATTGATACGATCTACCAAACTCATATCCATCAAAAAAGTCATACAAGTACACACAATCTACAAATTGGACAGGATGCTCCACTAGTCGTCCAACAACAAACTAGTAAGTTCAATATTTTTTTATAGCTGTGGTGATTTTAAAGTCATGAAAAAAAAGACACTTTTTGTAATGTTTAAATATTTAAAATCTAACCCTCTTTACCTCGGTCTATTTACTGCTGCTTCATAAAATATAAATTTGCATTATGAAGTTAAAATAAATTTGCAAATAAGGATTAGATGCCCATCAGAAAGGCAACTGTTCCTTTTTTTAATGCAATTCCTCTTCTGATTGGTTTTATTTGTTAATTAAAATGACAGTAAGCTGACAAATTTCAATGAATTGTCTCAATAATATCCCCATTTCACCCAAACATCAGAGGAAAAACATTAGGAACATCTGGGAAGCAAATTAGCGATAAACACACATTTCTGAATGGAAACGGCTTCAGGGCAGATTTCTTTTGCGCTGAACCAAAACTTACGCGACAAAGTGTTATTTTTTTTTAGTCATGACGTCATCACGGACGACATTTTTATCGATAAAAGTCCGTTTGGATGGAAACGGGAAAAGGCGGCAAACGTCGCAAGTTTTTTTTTCTCGCATTTTCACTTTGTCGATAACAAAATAGCGCAAAGGGTGGATGGAAACTAGGCTAATGCTGCATTTTCTTCTTGGTTCAGTTCACTTTCACAAGTCAACATTTAAAAACGGACCAAAACTATAAAAGACAAATGTGACCAAGCTGTCCCCTTATTGGTCACTATGTTTGTTCGCTATTCCAGGATCAAGATTTTTGTGCGTCGCCAGTCAGAGTTTGTGCTCCAAAAACAAATGTTCCGTCACTCGGATGGATATGAGTTGTAAAGGTTCCGACATGGTTATTTTTAACCATCATTAGTTGCTTTTTCATTATTTCTCCATTAAAACGTGCAACAGGCATCTATCTCTCTCTCTCTCTCTCTCTCTCTCTCTCTCTCTCTCTCTCTCTCTCTCACACACACAGCAGAGTAAAGTACCATATATATATATATATATATATACACACACACACACGAGTCAAAAAGTTGCTAACGCTGCTGCTACCCAAAAGAGAGAGAGAGAAAAAAAAAACAGATTGAGCACGTACCAAAATAAGTTCTTCTTCTTCGGACTCATTGGCGGTTTGCAAACCAGCTCTTGATGCTTTACCGCCACCTACTGGACTGCGGGATAAAAGGTCTAAAAAACGTATTCACGATCTTTTCATTATATTCAGTATGTGTGTGTCTGAGTCGGGTTGCACCAACTGTGCATAAGGTCTCACTTAATTTGAGACGTAAAGTTCACACTAAGGGATTAGTAACTGCTAGTTAGTTTGTAACTAAATCGGTGCTTAATTTGGCTGCACAAACTGTTCTTAAGACAAGACTTAACTAGTAGTTCGTAAGCTCTTCATAAAGTAATGCGTAGTCACATGTTTAAACCTTGCTGTTTAGATGTCTGTCAGCTGTCATAAATTTGATCCCCATTAAAATAGGAAGCGTAATAAAAGTAGATTTAGATAAATTGTATATTTGCCCTGTGTAAATAACAATATATAGGAACTGTATCTGAAATAAATAAGAGGTGATAAATAAATACTAATACAACAGGCTGGAAAAATAGACATTTGTTCATTTTAATATCATATATATTTTGAATGTGTTGACACTTGACACCGGGCGACACACCCTGAAAACTGCACCATTAGATCTGCTTCAAGCATAAAAGTTTGTTTTATTTTTCTCTCTCTCAAATGTAAACGAGTGTAAATATCAACATCATACTGTATGTCGAAAGGATTGATGTCACGTAAAACATGAGCTCATTGATGCCATAAAATATCAGTCTGCTTTTTTTATTCCAACTGTTAATCCTTTATAAATATTTAGTTTATATGTAGAGTTATGTCCTACCCGAGTTTAATGGTGCAATACTCAAATATTTAGTAGTGCATAAATTGTGACTAAGTGCCCATTTACGTCACAACTAGGCTAAGTCGTAATTTACGTATAGCTGGTGCAACCGGCCCCTGGTGCTTAAATGATCAAAACCTTATTACAGTTACATTAGTGACATCAGACAACACACCTTATTCACAGCATCACAACTAATTTTTAATGAGATAAACAGATAAATGTATTTTAAATTTCACTGAACAGAGAACTAAACTGTCTCAAATATGCTACATGTGTCTCATGTCAGCAGAAGGTGCGCCCTGTCCCGTGCAGTCCCAT
Source organism: Xyrauchen texanus (assembly GCF_025860055.1). Classification (NCBI taxonomy): domain Eukaryota; kingdom Metazoa; phylum Chordata; class Actinopteri; order Cypriniformes; family Catostomidae; genus Xyrauchen; species Xyrauchen texanus. The sequence goes on from NC_068300.1 coordinate 5,685,043, forward strand.
ACAACATTGGATGGTCACTGAACCTTTTGATGCTTACATACATGGCCGTTACTAGTCACAGGAGAATTAGGTGGTTGCCTCGGGCAGCGCCATAGCTGAAGGCGCGGCACGGTCAAAAATGGTCAAGGTGGACAACATTGTTACTCTATACATAATTTAGCTGATGGAGCTTGAGAGGTCCTGCAAAGAAGAATGGGAGAAACTGCCCAAAAATACAGTGCACCCGAAAAGCTTCACTTTTTCCACATTTTGTTATTTTACAGCCTTATTCCAAAATGGATTAAATTCTTTATTTTCCTCATAATTCTACAAACAATACCCCATAATGACAATGTGAAAGAAGTTTGTTTGAAACCTTTGCAAATTTACTAAAAATAAAAAAAATAAAAAAATCACACGTACATAAGTATTCCAAATCTTTGCCATGACACTCAAAATTGAGCTCAGGTGCATCCTGTTTCCACTGATCATCATTGAGATGTTTCTACAACTTGATTGGAGTCCACCTGTGGTAAATTTAGTTGATTGGACATGATTTGGAAAGGCACACACTTGTCTATATAAGGTCCCACAGTTAACAGTGCATTTCAGAGCACAAACTAAGTCCAAGGAATTGTCTGTAGACCTCCGAGACAGGATTGTATCGAGCCACAGATCTGTGGAAGGGTACAGAAAATGTTCTGTAGCATTGAAGGTCCCAGTGAGCACAGTGGCCATTATCCATAAATGGAATAAGTTTGGAACCACCAGGACTCTTCCTAGAGCTGGCCGCCTGGCCAAACTGAGCTATCGGGGGAGAAGGGCCTTAGTCAGGGAGGTGACAAGAACCTGATGGTCACTCTGACAGAGCTCCAGCATTTCTATGTGGAGAGAGGAGAAACTTCCAGAAGAACAACCATCTCTGAAGCACTCCGCCAATGAGGCCTGTATGGTAGAGTGGCCAGACAGAAGCCACTCCTCAGTAAAAGGCACATGACAGTCTGTCTGGAGTTTGCCAAAAGGCACCCGAAGGACTCTCAGACCACGAGAAACAAAATTCTCTGGTCTGATGAAACAAAGATTAAACTCTTTGGCCTGAATGGCAAGCGTCATGTCTGGAGGAAATGAGGCACCGCTCATCACCTGGCCAATACCATCCCTACAGTGAAGCATGGTGGTGGCAGCATCATGCTGTGGGGATGTTTTTCTGCGACAGGATCTAGGAGACTAGTCAGGATCGAGGGAAAGATGAATGCAATAATGTACAGAAACATCCTTGATGAAAACCTGCTCCAGAGCGCTCTGGAACTCAGACTGGGGCGAAGGTTCATCTTCCAATAGGACAACGACCTGAAGCACACAGCCAAGATAACAAAGGTGTGGCTACGGGAAAACTCTGTGAATGTCCTTGAGTGACCCAGCTAGAGCCCAGACTTGAACCTGATTGAACATTTCAGGAGAGATCTTAAAATGGCTGTGCACCGATGCTCCCCATCCAACCTGATGGAGCTTGAAAGGTCCTGCAAAGAAGAATGGGAGAAACTGCCAAAAAATAGGTGTGCCAAGCTTGTAGCATCATACACAAAAAGACTTGAGGCTGTAATTGCTGCCAAAGGTGCTTCAACAAAGTATTGAGCAAAGGCTGCGAATACTTATGTACATGGGATTTTTTTTGTTTTATTATTAATAAATTAGCAAACAAACTTCTTTCACGTTGTCATTATGGGGTATTGTTTGTAGAATATTTTGGAAAATTATGAATTTAATCAATTTTGGAATAAGGCTGTAACATAGAAAAATGTGGAAAAAGTGAAGTGCTGTGAATACTTTCCGGATGCACTGTACTGTACCAGAGCCATATAAAGAGAGAGTTACGACAACTCCATTGACTCCAATGGAACGTTTTTTTTTTACAGCAATGGCGGCTCGTGGAGCCTCTCAATAGTTCCTGGAAGTAGCAGCAAACACCGTAGAGACGCATCAGAACAAATCGTTTGCGACGCACTTTTAAAAGGTGAGACGTTTAAAGAATAATATTATCTTATTCTGTATATTATCAGTACATCTAAATAAAAATAACTTGTCAATTAAAACCTTATAGTTGAGTATTACTCATTAAATTAGGAGATAAGGGATGTTATCGGATAACTAACAGATTAGGCAAGGATTGGAGCTGGATAAAGTTAGTAACGAACACCCTATTAATTGTAAAATCTTTGCAAATACCTCACACATTTTTTTGTTGTTGTAATTTTTATTTATATTTAGATTGCTCCTGCTGACTTGAGCCAACCATTTTTTTCTCCTCTCCATGTCAGTGGGGAAGCCATACATTCAGCACACCTTTCTCTGAGCGATTGGAGCATCCCCATGCAGCACAGCAAACCATGGTGAAGACTATGCAACGACAACATGAAAGAAAGGACACATACAAAATGCTTGGCATGCTATTTAATTTATTAGAAATGTATTCATGAATTGCTGTAAATAGTTATTGCATTTATTTGAATAAAAATACAAAAAGTAATATCATAATATATTATTACAATTTAAAATAACTGTTTCTATTTTAATGTATTTTAAAATGTAATTTACTCCTGTGATGCCAAGCTGAATTTTCAGCCTCATTACTTTTGAACGGCAGTTTATATACGAGTATGCTTAAGTTGTTTTAAAGCTGAATATATTGTGTATATGAATAAGTATTGTAAGAATTATACATTAGATATATAATATTTATAATACATAAATAATTATATTACTATATATAGAATTGTAAGAATTGTAAACAATAAGCTTCATTTCACTATATTTCACATTTACGTAACTGCTGCTAATAGTTAATAGTTCATTTGACCCATTGTGCGGCGCGAGCTGGAAATCACCTGTCACCAGCCTGTCTCTGTACTATCTGAAAAGTCATAAATATGACATTAGTTACCATGAGATTAGTGAAAACAATGAACATGAGGTAACATTAAAAGGCAACAGAAACCCTAGCCTGAAATAAGTTGAGGCAAATAACGGTAAGTGAACACTAATCCTCAAATGTTAGCTGATTTGATTTTTAAAAACAACATCGCTGTAACAACATACTCGTGCTACATACATATGTCGGTGTGTTACAGAAATATATAAAATAAATGCATTTATTGACTACTAATTACCAGAAATCGCAGTTCTGTCACTCTGCTCTAACAGTTTGGAATGACCGCAAAAGCACTTCCTGGAACTATCTGAAGTCTACGTGAATCACGTGACGATCACGCATTTTGAACTTCCGTTGTCGCAACTCTCTCTCTATATGGCTCTGTACTGTACTAAGAGTTTTTGAGGCTTGATCACCCTCAAATATCTCTGTATCTGTCAAGACAGATAGCTTTCATTGCTGTAACTATGGTTTTTTTCCTTTGTGATTCTTTAGGAAATTCTCTTAACTCATGCAACATTTTTCTGAAATTAGGGGAGGTGAATGTAACAGGTGTTATATTTATTTATTAATTTCACCCAAAATATCTCTCCTTGTTATTATAATTTGTTATATTTATATAATTATTTTGTATTCTGGAAATTATTCTTTTAATGTTTAATTTAATTTATTCTTTTAATATTGATTTGTTTTAATTGAGATGCCATGTTTCCATGGTTTGTTGGATTATACACGCAGAAGAATTGAAACAATATTACTTGAATTTAGAGTTTTCAACCTTTGCAGTCCTGGAATTCTTCACAGTCATAAATCAAACGGCCCAGGCATCCTGATTGGTCAGAAAGGCCCCTCTGCAACCTGATCTTCCACACAGAGTTAAAGCAGACTTTTCTTTTGTAAGGTTACAAGGACCATCAGATTTGCCCAACTCTTAAGACATTTCATCTTAATCTAGCCTTGCTAGATAATGCTGAAAATCACTTTGAACAGTGGTAACGTTTGTACCTGACAAATTAATGATTATAGACTGATGGAACTCTTTAAAATGTGTGTAGCGATATGCAATCACCTATAATTGATAAATATCATTTTTAATTTTGTATGATTCATCTCATTCATCTCAAGAATGGTAACTACAAGGCTTAACTTGATAAAATCAAATGATGTGTAAAACCATTGTGATTTTGTAACCAGGGATTTTCATGTTTTATTACCTACACGTATAACATCCATAAAAACACATCATGTTTAGTATATAACATTTGTTTGTGTATGAAGAAAAATTTGATGACAATGAATATCATGCCTCTTGTACTATTTTCAAGATATAAAAGCTCATGATTAAATATGCACTATTTTTGAGCGGGTAAATTCTTAAAGAGTCTGAAACAAAGGACCATAACTCAACTGTCGGAAAAGACAGCCCAGTTGAACATGTGACTCTGAAAAGTCACTTCTGATTGGCGCAGGACACCTTTGGGGAATGCAGCCAATCTCAGTTCAAATAGTTCCAAACAGGAAGAACTTGCTCTCTTGAGCTGCTCTTGCTCTCCTCACTTGCTCTTCTTCGGCCTGCACGTGCTTCGTCTGGTCGCTCCGCTGAGGGCCATGTCCTCCCATGTGAGATCCAAGGGAACTCAGGACTCGACGTCCCGAGAAGGAGTGAGAAGGCCTCGCTTCACCGCTAACCTCACCATTCATACAGACAATAAATTCGGTCACAAAGAGATCAAAACATCGACGGAACAAACTTTCGACCAAGTGCCAAGAACCTTTCCGAACCTTTCAAAGAACACAAGGAAACACCACAAAGACAAGCAAGTACATCTCCAATATTATGCTCAAAGTGCTGGTGTATTAATCAAATAATTTGGGTAATCCGATAGCAAAACGATGTAGACTCAAAGAAGGATGAAATGGTTCTTGAGGTATTGTCAACAGACTCCGTAAAGTTAATCTTCACTGTACTGATCAGTTATTTCACATTCTGTCACTTTTCATCAACCTGTCTCATGTATATATATGTTAGATTAGATTTATGTTTAGAATAGTAATAAAGTTTGTCTGTGTTCAAAGACGAATTGACTGTGGTATATTTAGATAAATAATCTCATCCCAGTTTCTGAAAGATTTCACTTCAATGCTGTACATAAATACATGTGATATAATTTTCCATGAGAATAATATCACTCCAATAAGTTAATTACTCATAATTCACTTATTAAAGCTAATTCCTTACAGAAATTGTGAGCTGTTAGAATTAGATGTTGTTCATTTATCCACACAAAGCAGAGCTAAATGAAAAAAAAGATAATCCTTGATGAGAGAAAACATTAAACATCTGTCTAGAAAACAATATGAGGAACTTGAGTTGAAAGATGTCAGTTGTGATGAGATCATGTATCGCCAACATGTATACATGGTTATCACGCAGTGCTAATTAATCATGTGCCAGGGTTATACATGCATGCATGCATTTATTTGAGACAAAAACAAAGAGAATTCAGAGACATTGAGTGAGAACAAATGATTTTATTTGAAACTGAACTTAATTTATACAAGATTCAGATATGTTTCATGTGTTGTAAAACATTTGAAGTGTATGATCTGCAAAACTGAATATTGTATTATAAGTTGATTATATGTGAAAAGATGATTAATTGATCATTTTGCTTTGTGTTATATAAGGCCGTTTTTTATTTTGGTTCCATCGAGTGTATGTTCCGTTGATGTGACAACTTGATGTGATCATGTCCCTCTTAAAGCTAGTCTTAAATAATAGTAATAATAAAAACAATTGATGGTATTTATGAAAAACTAAATATACTAGATGAAACGCATCTTGAAACTTGAACTAAAAATGCCACTGTTGATATAAAATGAGGTCTAATAGATTCTACCTTTAGTTTATTTCACATGAAACTATAAAATTGTGTCAAAATATAACAGTTACTTTTACTTGGCACATAGAACAGTGTTGCTCTTTTCCTCCTCATTGCTGTTTGGCATGTCAGGGGTGCCTTCTGTTTGAGAGGTTTGACTTGACTTCCTCCTTGACCAGGGAAGCCCGGTTGTTGCAAGCGCGCAAGAGAGAAGAGCAGATCATGATCGCGAGCTTGTTACACTCGTGAGAAAGTGCAGATGAGAATCCTTTAGCTGATTGCGAAATTATCATTAAATCTGCCGCGGCTGCCAAAATATCTTCAATGGGAGAACCATGGCATTGTTCTTTCCCTGCTGTCCACGACCCAGTCCAAATAGACCACCAGTTGAGAAACACTACTTTAACACACACTCACTTATGTCAGACCCCCTTGCCTCGCCTCTCTGACATTTTCTGCACTGCATGTGTGTGTTGCGCAAGTTGACGAGTCTGACAGTCGAGGAGGAAAGGAGACGCGCAGGTGAGATTCTCCGTCCGGTTGCATTTTTTTTCTCAATACCATAGATTAGCAAATGTACATGGTCTAAAAACTGTCAATTTTCATATCATGGAATACCGTGAAACCGGTATACCACTGCAACCCTACTTGATACACAATATAACACACTATTATAATCCATCTCTGCCCAGACGTAAACCTTTTACTTGTGTTGCGTGAGGACGCGGGTAGAATGTGTGCTTCTTCTGTCGTTTCACTTTGACTCGGTTAAGCTCGGGTGGTGAAGGTAGGATGTTTCCTTGCTCTGTCAGCGGGCAGTACAGCGGGGACATATCAGTGAAGTCGACTCAGTTGAAGGACGAGAAATCTTCATTTCTGCAGGAAAAAGGGTGAGACATGGATTGCTCAGCGGCCTCCTTCGGATCCGTCAGTGTGCTCGGTGGAACACAGAGAAATGTCGGCTCGTCCAGCAAGATGGAGATTGTATGGCCAAAGTTCAGGTAAGTACGTTACTTCCTTGGGCAACGAGGCTACATCTGGGAGACGCAGGGCTGCAATTACACGTGGTGCATACTGTCGCTGGAAGCCAAGCTTAGAAGTATCTCTGAGGTATATACTGTTGTGCGTTTCATCTAACAGGAGTTGAGAGTTCAATCCTTCACAATTACATACATAGGTGTGAAGTGAGCAAGGCTTGATGGGATCTGTAGTCTGTTTGGACTCCCTTTGTTTTGTGTTATCAGGCTTTGAGTGTTCCTACAGGCCGAAGTCAGGATTTATGACTGTAATGTATGTAGGCCTGCCTTTGTCTCCTATCTGAGTATATGAGACCCAACACTAATTTTAGTCAATTCAAACACTAGACACAACCTCAAATTATGAATGATGGGCTTTAATAACGACTTCAGAAGTATGTTAACACACAGCAGGCAAGTCAATATACACTTGAAATAATCAAAGTTTAACAAAATATTGTATTATTTATCTAATCATGATTAAAATGGGGAAGAGGTTTTGCAGATGCAGGACACCATACTGGAACCTTATAAGAGCTGTTGTGTGCAAGATTAGCTGCCAATAGAGCTGAACAATTAATCTTTCAAAGATCACAATCTTGATTCAAGCTCTATTTTCGGTAAGAACAGACCAAAGTGCAACTTCTTTTTTCCTATAAATCTTGACATCTGCAGTCTCCCTGGCGATCATGATTTCAAGCTCAATTACACTTCCTAGTGCTCTATGCACACACATCAAGTGTTTAGGAAGTGTAGTCAAGCTTGAAATCACAATTGTACCTAGAGATTGCAGTGTCAAGATTTAGAGTTATAAAGAAGTTATATTTTGGCCAATTCTCAACCAAAACTGAAAATTTGTGGCATGAGGGTAAGTAAATGATTGTTTTGGTGACCTATCCCTTTAACTGTTGAATTAAGTTTGTTGTCTGAACTTGTCTCACAATGTTCGGTCAATGTTCCACACATACCTGTGATGACAGGACAATGATGCTGAAGAGTTAATTTCAACGTATTTACTTGATATCAAGGCCCTGAAGAGGATTTTTGCTCACTGTGACTATTTGGTAGAGGTCTGCTTCCCAGCCCAACCCTGACGGGACCCGAGAACACGGCGCACTGAGGGGCTGCTGTGCCTTACATAAAATATAGCCTATTACAACACTTGCTAGGAGAAGAAATTAGATATTAAGCAATTTTGGGTTCTGGCTTAAAATCTGATGATACCATTCGGACTTGGTAGGACCACCTAGACTCTGGTACTTTCCATGTGTATGTAGATTACTTAATTGGCTGAAACTCTTCCCACATGAAGAGCATTGGTATGGTTTCTCTCATGAATTTTCAGGTTTTTCAAAAGTGTGAGACAAATTTTTTTGTTGTTTCCCTCCCCTTGTCCCCTCCCTCATCCAGGTAGATGGGGATGATCTGCCGTCAGATGGGGTGGACGACACGCACTTTGATGTGTATGTCATGCCGGGGGGTTCCCGGCCTGAGAGAACGAGGGAGGAATGTTGCAGGGCGGAAGAATGTGGCAGGGCAGAGGGCGGGTTGTGATTCTGCAAGAGCGATAAAGGCCGACCGGAGATGGCAGTGTGACAGAGAGAGAGTGTTACGGCAGCTGTCCGACACCTGTGTGTGTTTGTGTTTTCGATCAGTTTAATATTAAACTATTTATATTGTCAAGCCAGTTCTCGACTACTCCTTTCCATTAATCACTTTACAATGCGCTATAAAACATTCAGGAAAAATTCCTTGAATGGAAACTTAGTTACTATAACAAACTACTTGGGCAATTCTTAATATGTTTATTTTGATTACCTAATTGGCTGGAACTCTTACCATGTGAAGAGCATTGGAAAGGTTTTTCTCCAGTATGAATTCTCTCATGTATTTTCAGGGTTTGTGGAGTGGTGGTGGCGTAGTGGGCTAAAGCACAGAACTAGTGAGCAGAAGGTATATTATAAGCAGATTATAGAGGTTGACAGTTCGATTCCCACAGCCACCACCATTGTGTCCTTGAACAATGCACTTAAATCCAGGTTGCTCCTGGGGGATTGTCCCTGTAATAAGTGCACTGAAAGTCACTTTGGGTAAAAGTGTCTGCCAAATGCATACATGTAAAATATTGAAACTCTATCCACAGTGTGAGCACTTGTAAGGTATTTATCCAGTGTGAATTCTCTCGTGTTTTTTCAGGTGTTGTGATCGAGTGAAACTCTTTCCACAGTGTGAACACTTGTAAGGTTTTTCTCCAGTGTAAATTCTCTTGTGTGTTTTCAGGTCGTGTGACTGAGTGAAACTCTTTCCACAGTGTGAGCACTTGTAAGGTTTTTCTCCAGTGTGAAGTCTCTCGTGTATTTTCAGGTTTTGTAACTGAGTGAAACTCTTTCCACAGTGTGAGCACTTGTATGGTTTCTCTCCAGTGTGAACTCTCTCATGTATTTTCAGGTGTTCTGACTGATTAAAACTCTTTCCACAGTGTGAGCACTTGTAAGGTTTTTCTCCAGTATGAATTCTCTCATGTGTTTTCAGGTTATTTGAGTGAGTGAAACTCTTTCCACAATGTGAGCACTTGTAAGGTTTTTCTCCAGTGTGAATTCTCTCATGTGTTTTCAGGTTATTTGAGTGAGTGAAACTTTTTCCACACTGATGGCATGTGTAAGGTCTCTCTCGTGTGTGAACTCTCATGTGTCTATTAAGATGACTTTTATATGTAAAATTCTTTCCACACCGAGAGCAGGTGAAAGTATTTTTGGCAGTTCTTCGAGACTTTTTTGGTGGGGAATTCTTTTTAGTCTTTGAACAACTCAAATAATTTTCTCCAGTTTTGAAAATATGACGTTTCTGAAATTTCTCATCCACTTTATTCAGCTCTTGGATTTCCTCGTTCACCTCCATCAGGTCTAAAACCTGAACTAAAAGAGGGACAAATGTAAAAAAAAATAAAATAAGAAATTAAATTGAACCCTAATTTAATAGCAGAAAACAACAAGCATGTGCAAAAAGTACATTTTTATAATATTTTTGATATATTACACCAATTTAATTTAATACAGTAACTGCATTTCATGATTATGGTTTAGATTGAATTAGCCTCAGTCACAGAAAGACAACATGAAGTTGAACACAAATTAATGACTCTTATGAGCCAGCTCTGTTGAAACTACAGTGCAAAACACACAGTGCTTCCAGTATAGTCTCAGACCTGCCATTAGTGTGATGGGGGAACATACCATGTTTTGCTCATCAGGACATTGTTCTGTGTGCACCGCAAGTGAAAGAGAGAAGTATGAAATCATCCTCCAGATAAACGCTTAAAAATAATTTAATAATAATGAAAAAAACAATATAATGCAAAGTGTAAATACATTTTTTATGGGAATTCAATATTATCAGACTAGTCGACTATTATTTCCAATGCCGACTAGCAGCAGCTGTACCATTTAGTTGACTAGTCTCGCACATCCCTAATTTACATATGTAAAAGTAAAAATGTCAATGAGATATGAGTAAAACCCAAATTTGAGTTCAGGATTTCCATTTTGTTTAAAAACTAAATCAGCTTATATAGTCACACATCCTGAAATGGGCAAAATGAAAAATATAACCTATTCAATTAAAAAATATATCTAGAAATGTAGGCCTTCCTAGATAGCTAAATTATTACCTGAAGCTCCTTGATGGCTAATGTCAAATTTGTAATTGCACAATGTGCAAAATGCAAGGTTTAGCAGTTTGATGTGTAGAGCACGGCCATTGCTCCTGATACTTTGTGAGGAACTGCTGTGGGGCATTGATCAGTTTCTTTTTAGGCCTGCTACTCTCTCTTTCTTTCTCTCCCTGTCAGTGTCCTCATCTGATGTCATGTTCTGCGTATTCCGCGTAGGGAAGAAGGTATTGCCCCAAGTGAAGGAGTTCAAATACCTCAGGGTCTTGTTCACGAGTGAGGGGACAATGGAGTGGGAGGTTGGCCGGAGAATCGGGGCCGGAATTGCACTCGCTCTATCACAACGTTGTCACGAAAAGAGAGTTGAGCCAGATGGCAAAGCTCTCGATCTACTGGTAAATTTTAATTCCTACCCTCACCTATGGTCATGAAGGCTGGGTCATGACCAAAAGATCTAGGTTGTGAGTACAAGCGGTCAAAATTAGTTTCTTCAGAAGGGTGGTGAGCTTCTCCCTTAGAGATCCGTGAGGAGCTCAGAGTAGAGCCGCTGCTCCTTTGCGTCGAAAGGAGCCAGTTGAGGTGGTTTGGGCATCTGGTAAGGATGCCCCCGGGGCGCCTCCTTAGGGGGGTGTTTCAGGCACGTCCAGCTTGAAGGAGGCCTCGGGGAAGACCCAGGACTAGGTGGAGAGATTACATCTACACACTAGCCTGGGAACGCCTCAGGGTCCCCCAGTCAGAGCTGGAAAATGTGGCTCGGGATAGGGAAGCTTGCTGCCCTCGCAACCCGACTTCGGAAAAACGGTTGAAGATGGATGGATGGATGGCATTTGTCAATCATACCCGATTGCTATTTGGGGAATGAACCCAGTGCTATAATTGGTCGAACTCTTCTTTTGCGGTTGCTTGATTTGAGTACTGGGTGTTCACAGAGGCGTCACCAGGTTTTTGCTTAGTTTAGAGTGACAAATCGTGCCAGCGTACTTTGGGGTCAAAATGCATACCTGCTACACAAAATGCGTACAGGTTGGCAGGTCTGTAGTCTGATGAATACATATCATTTTTTTTTTTTTAAGTCATCTCAGTGCACGCTTGTTTTGAATTGATCCATGGTGAGTACAGACGCCACAACATCAAAGGCAACAGATGTCACAACTTCAAAAGCACATGTTGATACAACTTGAATGGAATAATTTTTATGTTTACGATGTCATAGAAACAGTTTGTTTCATGAATCAAAGTACATGTTTATTACTAAACAAAAATTTAGTATCTTTTTAGAAAATAAGACGATTTCTCTGCATACTGAACAGATGTAGTACGTTGCTCTGAGCAACTGAATCCAGACTCAGCTTTTATCATCCTATTTTCCCACTTACAGGGAGCTGTCTCAAGAGAGCAGGTCGCTGCATATGTCAGAGAACTGAGCGAGTATTTCACCCAGTGTATCATGTTGTGGCCAGTGGAAGACTAGTTTTATAATCCCTCCGCCTAAATGCATTTACTAACGTAATTGCATTGGCATGTTCAAGGGAGAAGTGATGCGATGCAACCAGAAGTGTAGCTCAATTTGTTTACAAGAGAAAGTGTTCACAAGCTTCATTGATTTTTATTTCATTTGAACATCTTAGCGCGTGAACCAATGGGTGAAACCAAACAAAAGGCTGACATTTATGTGGATTTATAATAGAGATCTCAATGGGAAACCAAATGGGAGTCCCCTGGACCGGAATTAAACAATTATAGTGAAAAAGACTTAAATATTGATAAGTTTCTCAACCAAATTATTGTAACGCTTTGGAAGAGATTAAATTAACCACTGGAGTCATATGGATTACTTTTACAATGATTGTCTGTGCTTTTTTTTTTAGCTTTTTGGCATTTTTCCACCGAACGCTACGGTTTGACTTGACTCTACGCTCTCTCTTTACTTTTCTTATACTTGCTTTTCCACTGCAGTAAAGTGCCGCCTCAACGTGGGTGGGATTATAGGCTGATCGTCATAGTTGCGCCGCCTCTATTGCCGTGACATCATCTTAAATGTGACCTTAAACAATAACATGACTACTAGCTGTTAGCTACTAGCTCATTGTGCTGCATAAAGCATGGTGATTTTACAAGAGTGTAACAGTTAAATTGGCCTGGTTGTTTTAGAAGCAAGCTTTCCAGTAGCTGGTCAACTACAGAAAGTGAAGCTTTCAAGCAGAGTATAGAGTTAACGTACCATCCTCTGTCATCGACTCCAACAACGCCGTGGCTGAGTCCAGGGCACTCTCCCTCCCATTTCTCGCAGATCTAGATAGCATCCAATTGATAGAACCACTTCCACATTTCCTTGGGTTTTCTGTAGTCACTTTTCGTTTTTTTTACTTTCCCTACACTGTTGGTAGCCGTGTGTGGCCAACAGCCAAGACACTTCCTGAAAGACTTTTTAATTTTGCGTCGTTTCGTTCATCACCAACTTAAGTAACGTCTGTACCTCGTTTATTGACCACGGCGTGGTTTTGTGCACAGCAATATCTTTTTACAATTCAAAAGTCGAGTGAGCAAATGATACTGCTATCGCTGTAGCTAACTTTAAAACTAGCAGGTTGATATCCCATGTAGCAAATCCATTAGGGTTAGAGCACCTTTGGTGCTTGTCCCCTAATTAAAAGATATGGTGCGCCAGTTTTTAACACTTTTTTTTTCCTTATGTTTATGCACTTTTTAATCATGCTGTACTAAACTGATTAATGACTGATGTATTCCATCCTGAAATCAGAGACTTTCCCTTTGAAATCTGAATGCAAACAGAACCACTTGTGAATGGATCACACAAAATAATAAGAAACATACCAAAAGGAATAAAATCATCTTCGTCACTCTGTTGTTTCTCTACTGTGGTTTCTCCTCTCATCTTCATCAGGTTCCCGCAGTCCAGCAGCTTCAATGAACACATCTTCACTGGTATCTGCAGTGTCTGCTGTTCTCCAGCATTACAGACAGAAGTTAGAGACTCTGTGGAGGTTTTATCATCATCATCTTCTTCTCTCTGTTGTTCCTCTGCTGTGTTTTCTTCTTTTATCTCCTCCAGCTTCACTTCCTTCTTCACTGGTGTCTGCAGCATCTGCTGTTCTCCAGTGTTAGAGACAGAAGTCAGAGACTCTGTGGAGGTTTGATAATCATCATCTTTATCTCTCTGTTGTTCCTCTGCTGTGTTTTCGTATTTTATCTCCTCCAGCTTCACTTCCTTCTTCACTGGTCTCTGCAGCATCTGCTGTTCTCCAGCTTTACAGTCAGAAGTCAGAGACTCTGTGGAGGTTTGATCATCCTGATTACCGTCAGCAGAACAGAGTAAAGTGAGCTGTGAGTCCTGTGTGTCTCGGGATCTCTGTTCAGAGAGTTTGTCCAGCAGTCGCTGTGGTGTGGACTGATCTCTGCCGCTCCACACTGAATCCTGACATTCTGTGGAGGTCCCATCAGTCACACACACTGAACATTGACAGAAAATCTTTTCCAGCTCCTGACAAATGAAACAAAACACAATCACATCTGTACCGTTCATCAAATCATATCATTTAAAAGCTTACAATCTCAACTTTAAGGATGAAATGAATGTTTAACCTGTAACCTGTCGTCTCTCTCCATCAGTTTTGTCTTCAGTGACGTCACCGCTTTCTTCAGCTGAGAGATTACTGTGATGAAATCATCAATATCCAGTATCTTTATTTAAGGAGATCATACAGTTCTGGAAAAAATTAAGAGATCACAGCAAAAATTATCAGTTTCTCTGGATTTACTATTTATAGGTATTTGTTTCAGTAAAATGAAAAGGTATATTTTATTCTATAAAGGACTGACAACATTTCTCCCAAATTCTAAATAAAAATATTGTAATTTAGAGCCAGTCTTGCTTAAGCACCTCCAGATCATCACCAATCCTCCACCTGGTCATCTAATGGTTAGACGGAGACCTGAAGAGTCCTTCAAGCCACAGTGTCTCACACCCTCTGTAAAATTTGGTGGAGGATCGGTGATGATCTGGGGTGCTTCAGCAAGGCTTGTATCAGGGAGATTTGTCTTTCTGAAGGACGCATGTATCAAGGCACGTACAAGTTTATCCTAGAAGAAAACTTCCTTTTGCTCTGACAATGTTTCCCAACTCTGCAGATTGTTTTTTCCAGCAGGACAATGCTCCAGGCCACACAGCCAGGTCAATCAAGGTGTGAATGGAGGACCACCAGATCAAGACCCTGTCATGGCCAGCCCAATCTTCAGACTGGAACCCCATTGAAAACCTCTGGAAAATGTACCATCCTCCAGGGCACTCTCCCTCCCATTGCTCGCCGGTTTAGATGGAATCCATTTGGTCAAACCACTTCCACTTTTCCTTGATGGTTCTGTAGTCACTTTTAAGTTTTTTTTTTTTTTACTTTTCCCTACACTGTTGGTAGGTCAGGTGGTAGCCGTGTGTCCGGTGGTAGGCAGCTGCAACACTTCCTCAGAGACTTTTTCATTTAGCTCATCGCTAACGAGTGGACCGTCTGCACCTTGTTTAGTGACCACGGTGTGGTTTTGCGCACAGCCATTTCTTTTTTTACAATTCAAAAGTCGTATGAAACAAATTATACTGTTGTCGCTGTTGTTAACTTTAAAACTAGCGGGTTGATGTTGCTCGTCGGAAATCCAGTGACGATTCTCTGAACAATCAGTGATCTGCAGGATTTTTACATCACATTTAGTATCGGCTCGGCTGAAACCTCGACCCAGGTGGTACTAAAATAAGTATCAGGTACTATCCACAGTGGAAAACCCCAAAAACGCAAGCATAGTCGAGTTGTACTGTGCAGTGGAAAAGCCCCATAACACATGAGCTAAATTATACCCAACACCTGTTTCTAATTCCAGTGAGCTTGGTGAGAGCAACATAAAAGCAGTCACACAACCAGCAGTAGGGGAGAGAGCATGGGTCCAGAAAGTTATTATTGTGAATCTGAGAGATTATTGTGTGAGGCTGTGAGCGCTGAAGTGCGGTCCTTAAAATCCTTACCTGTGAGTGGAGAAACCTGCATCCCATGTCCTTCTTATAGACCACCCTCACAAATAGTTTTTCATAAGATTTTGGAAGACTAAATGGAAAAACTCTTGAGCACGTGTGCACTGGAGCGGTTGCTATGGTTACGGATGGTTGTCGCATGGTGCTCTAATGGCCAGGTGTCACGCACTGAACATGAACTTTCAATCACGTGAACATGAAGCGTAAACACACAAATTCCAAAATATAACACAGGAATTTGATCTACCAGACTCAGATCCATCAAAAAAGTGACTTAAATCCATTGTTTGGCAGCATTTAAAAGACTGACTGAAGACACGGATGTAAACAAGCAGACAGAAGTTCTACAAGTACACACAATCAACAAATTGGACAGGATGCGCCACTAGTCGTCCAAAAACAAACTAGTAAGTTAAAAAAAAAATTTTTAGCGGTGGTGAAAAAAATGCCACTTTTTGTAATGTTTAAATATTTTAAATATAACTCTCTTTACCTCGGTCTATTTACTGCTGCTTCATAAAATATAAATTTGCATTATGAAGTTAAAATAAACTTGCAAATAAGGATTAGATACCCATCAGAAAGGCAACTGTTCCTTTTTTTATTGCAATTCCTCTTCTGATTGGTTTTATTTGTTAATTAAAATGACAGTAAGCTGACTCATTTCAATGCATTGTCTCAATCTCCCCATTTTACCCAAACATCAGAGGAAAAAAATTAGCGACATCTGGGAGGTAAATTATCGATAAACACACATTTCTGAATGGAAACGGCTTCAGGGCAGATTTCTTTTGCGCTAAACCAAAACTTATGCGACAAAGTGTTATTTTTTTAGGCATGACGTCATCACGCACACCATCTGTATCGATAAAAGTCCGTTTGAATGGAAATTGGCAAAAGGCGGCAAACGTCGCGCAAAAGACTAGGTTAATGTTGCATTTTCTTCTTGGTTCAGTTCACTTTCAGAAGTCAACATTTAAAAACGGACCAAAACTATGTCAATAAAAGACAAATGTGAGCAAGCTGTCCCATAATTGGTCACTATGTTTGTTCGCTATTCCAGGATCAAGAGCATTTTTGAGCGTCGCCAGTCAGAGTTTGTGCTCCAAAAACAAATGTTCCGTCACTCGGATGGATACGAGTTGTAAAGGTTCCGACATGGTTATTGTTATCCGTCATTAGTTGCTTTTTCATTATTTCTCCATTGCAACAGGCATCTCTCTCTCTCTCTCTCTCTCTCTCTCTCTCTCTCTCTCTCTCTCTCTCTCTCTCTCTCTCTCTCTCTCTCTCTCTCATACATACACAGCACATTATAAATATATATATTGTCAAAAAGTTGCTAACGCCATCATACCCGTGTTCTGCTGCTATCCAAAAGAGAGAAAAAAACACATCGAAAAATAAATTCCTCTTCTTCTTTTGTTTTTTTATGGCGGTTGGCAAACAAACGATAGGTGCATTTCCGCTGTCACACCGAAATAAGTTCTTCTTCTTCTTCGGAGTCATTGGCGGTTTGCAAAACAGCTCTTGATGCTTTACCGCCACCTACTGGACTGCGGGATAAAAGGTCGAAGGAAGGAACAAATATTATATGTATTCATTCACGATCTTTTCATTATATTCAGTATGTGTGCATCTGGGTAGGGTTGCACCAACTGTACATAAAGTTCACACTAAGGGATTAGTAACTGCTAGTTAGTTTGCAACTAAGTCGGTGCTTAATTTCGTTGCACCAACTGTTCTTAAGACAAGACTTAACTAGTAGGTCATAAGTAGATTTAGATAAATAGTATATTTGCCCTGTGTAAATAACAATATATAGGAACTGTATCTGAAATAAATAAGAGGTGATAAATAAATACTGATACAACAGGCTGGAAAAATAGACACTTGTTCATTTTAATATCATATATATATTTTGAATGTGTTGACACTTGACACCGGCGACACACCCTGAAAACTGCACCATTAGATCTGCTTCACGCATAAAAGTTTGTTTTATTTTTCTCTCTCTCAAATGTAAACGAGTGTAAATATCAACATCATACTGTATGTCGAAAGGACTGATGTCATGTAAAACATGAGCTCAATGATGCCATAAAATATCAGTCTGCTTTTTTATTCCAACCGTTAATCTTTTATAAATATTTAGTTTATATGTAGAGTTATGTCCTACCCGAGTTTAATGTGCAATACTCAAATATTTAGTAGTGCATAAATTGTGACTAAGTGCCCATTTACGTCACAACTAGGCTAAGTCGTAATTTACGTATAGCTGGTGCAACCGGCCCCTGGTGCTTAAATTATCAAAACCTTATTACAGTTACATTAGTGACATCAGACAACACACCTTATTCACAGCATCACAACTCATTTTTAATGAGATAAACAGAGAAATGTATTTTAAATTTCACTGAACAGAGAACTAAACTGTCCCAAATATGCTACATGTGTCTCATGTCAGCAGAAGGAGCGCCCTGTCCCGTGCAGTCCCATACAACATTGGATGGTCACTGAACCTTTTGATGCTTACATACATGGCCGTTACTAGTCACAGGAGAATTAGGTGGTTGCCTCGGGCAGCACCATAGCTGAAGGGGCGGCACGGTCAAAAACGATCAAGGTGGACAACATTGTTTACTCTACATTATTTTACTGAAGTGTCTAAAAGTTCTGCACAGTACTGTAAATCCACAAACATGTTTTCTCAATTAATACAAAGACCTTCCTGAAGTGTCCTTTTCTCTTTTGTGAGAAATTCCATCCCCAGATAGCACATGTACATCTCTGAGATGTCCATTTTATATATTTTTATCTGGAAAGCACTGCAATCTAAGGTGATTTTCACACTGGGGACATTTGCTGCTGACCGAATTCGAGAGTGATTTTTCCCGGCGCCCCTCGCAGAATGTGAAACACAAGAAGAATGTGAAAGTGATTTCTCTGTTTCTCATCCACACCTATCACATCGCTTCTGAAGATACTGATTTAACCACTAGAGTCTTATGGATTACTTTTATGCTGATTTATGTTTGTTTGTTTGTTTAGCTTTAAAATGTTGCCACTCATTCACTTGCATTGTATGGACCTACAGAGCTGAGAAATTCATTCACATCTGGGGTTGCATGAGGGTGAGTAAATAATGAGAATTGGAATTTTTGGGTGACCTATCCCATTAAGGGCTCTTGTCAGATCCACTATATAGTGCACTATTTCTAATTTTTGCTATTTTGTAGGAGTGTCTGAATTCTGAGTGAGCCATTCGTTCCCTAAAATTGTTCACTCATTCTTACCGACATTGCACTCTAACTTCAAGTGTACATTTCAAGTACACTCGATGACGGATAATTTCCCACAATCCACCACGGGGAAGACGTATGAGCTGGGAGTTCACTGCTTCCTTCACTCCTGCAATGTTTTATTTGATTCTGAATGTAGTAAATTACTTTTTGACAAATCATTACTTGATTAATATTACATATAGACAAAACATACAGATACATTTTAAAATGTACTCTTTATTTGATCAAACTTGTTTACTCTTTATATTAACACACAGTATATATTAAAAATGACAAACAGAAGGAAGATTTATTTATTTATTGACGTTTCTGCACCTTGACAGTCTCATCACGCGCAGCTGTAAACTTCCGCTCTCATAAAAGTCCCATTCAATAATCTCTCAATAAATTACACATTAATTCAAATTAAACCCAATAATGTAATGACAGTAACGCCACACATTGTAAAGAAGTATGTATTAGAAATTTACTTGAGTGAGAGTAAAAAGTACCCACTTTTAGACAAACTCTTAAAGTACATTTTCCCCAAAACGTTACTCAAGTAAATGTAACAGAGTAAATGTAACGCGTTACTACCCACCTCTGATGGCGAGCCAACCGAACTAGTCTGTAACTTGTGAATTGAATCAATTGTGCCATTAAGTGGTAAGACAATTTTATTAATTCAAAAGAGTCGATTACCTGAAATGATTCATTCAAAAGAGTCAATCAAGTGGCGACTCACCATATAAAAACCATAACCTGTTTTTAATATATCCTGGGTCGCATTTCCTTTTATGTTGCATAGTTTTGTTCATGGTTTTCAAGTACAAGGACATGTATCAAGTGACATGATTTTTGTTGTTGACGTCAACAAAAGCGACAAGACGTTTTCTCTCCCCCCCTTTTAAAAATGTACGAGCATATTTACTTATATGAGCCCTTTACTATCCCATTTGTTTCCTAATTTCTAACATAATTCAAACAGAACATACATATTACACAGGAGGAAAGGCCCCTTGTTGCCATGGTTAGGTCAGTGTAGCTAGTCTTAAATAATAGAAATAATAATAACAAATTATGTTATTTATGAAAAACTAAATATACTAGATGAAACATCTTGAAACTTGAACTAAAAATGCCACTGTTGATATAAAATGAGGTCTAATAGATTCTACCTTTAGTTTATTTCACATGAAACTATAAAATTGTGTCAAAATATAACAGTTACTTTTACTCATGAAAAATCGATGTATATGTATAATGATGTATATTGAATTTTCCTCCTCAGTGCTGTTTGGCATGTCAGGGGTGTCTTCTGTTTGAGAGATTTGACTTGACTTCCTCCGTAACGCTTTAAACTAGAAAAGTCTCACTAGAATTTAAATTGGTCACATCAGTTTTGAGGTCTGCGCTCCGAGATATCGAAGGAAGCCCGGTTGTTGCACGCGCCAGAGAGAAGAGCAGATCATGATCGTTACACTCGTGCGAAAGTGCAGATGAGAATCCTTTACCTGATTGCGAGATTATCATTAAATCTACAGACCTGAATAGGGTATCACTTGGGCGGCTGCCGAAATATCTTCAATGGGACTCACACTCACTTATGTCAGACCCCCCCGTGAAACCGGTATACCACTGCAACCCTACTTGATACACAATATAACACACTATTATAATCCATCTCTGCCCAGACGTAAACCTTTTACTTGTGTTGCGTGAGGACGTGGGTAGAATGTGTGCTTCTTCTGGCGTTTGACTTTGACTCGGTTAAGCTCGGGTGATGACGGTAGGACGTTTCATTGCTCTGTCGGTGGGCGGTACGGCGGCTGATTCTCTGAGGGCTGGCGGACATATCGGCGAAGTCGACTCGGTTGAAGGAAGAGAAATCATCTTAATTTCTGCAGGAAAAGGGTGAGACGCGGATTGCTCAGCGGCTTCCTTTGGATCCGTCAGTGTACTCGTTGGAACACCAGCAAGATGGAGATTGTATGGCCAAAGTTCAGGTATGTACGTTACTTCCTTGGGCAACGAGGCTACACCTGGGCTCGCAGGGCTGCAATTACACATGGTGCATACTGTCACTGGAAGCAAAGCTTAGAAGGATCTCTGAGGTATTTTACTCTCGATGATGTCATGGTTGAAGGGTGTGTTCTGTTGTGTTTCATCTAACAGGAGTTGAGAGTTCAATCCTTCACAATTACATACATAGGTGTAAAGTGAGCAAGGCTTGATGGGATCTGTAGTCTGTTTGGACTCCCTTTGTTTTGTGTTATCAGGCTTTGAGTGTTCCTACAGGCTGATGTCAGGATTTATGACTGTACTGTATGTAGTCCTGCCTTTGTCTCCTATTGGAGTACATGAGGCCCAACACTAATTTTAGTCAATTCAAACACTAGACACAACCTCAAATTAAGAATGATTGGCTTTAATAATGACATCAGAAGTATGTTAACACACATCAGGCAAGTCAATATACACTTGAAATAATCAGTTTAACAAAATATTGTATTATTTATCTTATCATTAAAATGGGGGAAGAGGTTTTGCAGATGCAAGACACCATACTGGGACCTTATAAGAGCTGTTGGTGTGCAAGATTAGCTGCCAATAGAGCTGAACAATTAATCTTTCAAAGATCACAATCTCGATTAGATAATAAGCAATTTCGGATTCGGGGCTTAAAATCTGACGGTATCATTCGGGCTGGCAAGGCTCGGACCACACGTCTCGGGTACGGGTCAGGTTTAATTTTAAGACCCCTGCAGACCTCTACTACTTAGGCAAATCTTTCCATGTGTATGTAGATTACTTAATTGGCTGAAACTCTTCCCACATGAAGAGCATTGGTATGGTTTCTCTACAGTATGGATTCTCATGAATTTTCTGGTTTTCTGTTTTTTTGAGTGAAAGTCTTTTCAAGTGTGTTAATTTTCTTCCCCTTGTCCCCTTCCTCATCCAGGTAGACAGGGATGTCATGCCGGGTGCTCCCTGGCCTGAGAATACGAAGGAGGAATGTGACAGGTTGGAAGAATGTGACAGGGCAGAGGGCGGGTCGTGATTCTGCACATCCGGCCACTAATCAGGCTAATTAAGCCCTCGAGAGGGATGAAGGCCAACAGGAGATGGCAGTGTGACAGAGAGAGTGTTAAGGGCAGCTGTCTGACACCTGTGTGTGTTTGTGTCTATTTGGTTCAGTATATTATTGAACTTCTATTTATATTGTCAAGCCAGGACTCGACAACTCCTGTCTTTTAATCACTTTATAATGCGCTAAAAAACATTTCGCAAAAATTCCTTGGATGGAAAATTAGTTACTATAACAGACTAATTGGGCAATTCTTTATATGTTTATTTAGATTACCTAATTGGCTGGAACTCTTGCCACGTGAAGAGCATTGGAAACGTTTTTCTCCATTATAAATTCTCTCATGTATTTTTAGGCTTTGTTGGGTGGTGGTGGCGTAGGATTGAGTCCTTGAGCAAGGCACTTATCTCCAGATTGCTCCAGGGGATTGTCCCTGTAGTAAGTGCACTGTAAGTCACTTTGGATAAAAGCATCTGCCAAGTGCATAAATGTTTTTCCAGTGTTCAGGCTTGTTGAGTGAGTGAAACTCTTTCCACAGGGTAAGCACTTGTAAGGTTTCTTTCCAGTGTGAATTCTCTCATGTCTTTTCAGGTCATGTGACTGAGTGAAACTCTTTCCACAGTGTGAGCACTTGTAAGGTTTCTCTCCAGTGTGAATTCTCTCATGTCTTTTCAGGTCATGTGACTGAGTGAAACTCTTTCCACAGTGTGAGCACATGTAAGGTTTCTCTCCAGTGTGAATTCTCTCATGTCTTTTCAGGTCATGTGACTGAGTGAAACTCTTTCCACAGTGTGAGCACTTGTAAGGTTTTTCTCCAGTATGGATTCTCTCATGTATTTTCAGGTGTTGTGACTTCGTGAAACTCTTTCCACAGTGTGAGCACTTGTAAAGCTTCTCATTTGTGTGAGTTTTCAGGTGTTTTCTTAAGTTTGTATCCACAATAAATGTTATACCACACTGATCGCATTCAAATGGCCTTTCCCCAGAGTGACAGTGGAGATGATCTTTAAAATGGCCTACAGATGTTAAACTTTTTCCACACTGATGGCATGTGTAAGGTCTCTCTTCTGTGTGAACTCTCATGTGTCTATTAAGATGACTTTTATATGTAAAATTCTTTCCACACTGAGAGCAGGTGAAAGTATTTTTGGCAGTTCTTCGAGACTTTTTTGGTGGGCAATTCTTTTTAGTCTTTGAACAACTCAAATAATTTTCTGCAGTTTTGAAAATATGAACTTTCTGAAATTTCTCATCCACTTCATTCAGCTCTTGAATATCCCCGTTCACCTTCATCAGGTCTAAAACACAATAAGAGGGACAAATGTTGAAAAAAGAAATTTGAACCCTAATTTAATAGCAGAAAACAACAAGCGTGTGCAAAAAGTACATTTTTATAATATTTTTGATATATTACATCAATTTAATAAAGTAACTGCATTTCATGATTATGGTTTAGATTGAATTAGCCTCAGTCACAGAAAGACAACATGAAGTTGAACACAAATGAATGATTCTTATGAGCCAGCTCTGTTGAAACTACAGCGCAAAACACACAGTGCTTCCAGTATAGTCTGATGAATAAATTATTTTTCTCAGTGCACGCTTGTTTTGAGTTGATCCACGGTGAGTACAGACTCCACAACTTCAAAGGTGCAAGTTGATACAACTTGAATGGATTCTTATTGCTACCAAATTGTCATAAAAACTTTTTGTTTCATGAATCAAACTACATGTTTATTATAAAACAAAAATGTTGTATCTTTTTAGAAATTAAGACGTCTTCTCTGCGTACACAATAGATGTAGTACGTTGCTCTGAGCCACAAATCCAGAGTCAGCTTTTCTCATCCTATTCTCCTACTTACGGGGAGCTGTCTCACAGAGCAGGTCAGCAGCATAAGTCAGTGAAATGAGCGAGTATTTCACCCTGTGTATCATGTTGTGGCCAGTGGAAGACTAGTCTTAAAATCCCTCCGCCTAAATGAATTTACTAACGTAATTGCATTGGCATGTTCAAGGGAGAAGTGATGCGATACAACCGGAAGTGTAGCTCAATTAGTTTACAAGAGAAAGTGTTCACAAGCTTCATTGGTTTTGATTTCATTTTAACATCTTAGCGCGTGAACCAATGGGTGAAACCAAACAAAAGGCTGACATTTATGTGGATTTATAATAGAAATCTCAATGGGAAACCAAATGGGAGTCCCCTGGACCGGAATTAAACAATTATAGTGAAAAGGACTTAAATATTTATAAGTTTCTCAACCAAATTATTGTAACGCTTTAGAAGAGATTAAATTAACCACTGGAGTCATATGGATTACTTTTACAATGATTGTCTGTGCTTTTTTTTTTAGATTTTTGGCATTTTTCCACCGAACGCTAAGGTTTGACTTGACTCTATGCTCTCTCTTTACTTTTCTTATACTTGCTTTTCCACTGCATTATAGTGCCGCCTCAACGTGGGAGGGATTATAGGCTGATCGTCATAGTTGCGCCGCCTCTACTTCCGTGACATCATATTAAATGTGACCTTAAACAATAACATGACTACTAGCTGTTAGCTACTAGCTCATTGTGCTGCATAAAGCAGTTGTTGCATGGTGATTTTACAAGAGTGTAACAGTTAAATTGGCCTGGTTGTTTTAGAAGCAAGCTTTCCAGTAGCTGGTCAACTAAAGAAAGTGAAGCTTTCAAGCAGAATATTAACGTACCATCCTCTGTCATCGACTCCAGCAACGCCGTGGCTTAGTCCAAGGAACTCTCCCTCCCATTGCTCGCTGGTCTAGATAGAGTCCATTTGGTCGAACCACTTCTACATTTCCTTGATGGGTCTGTAATCACGTTTGTTTTTTTTGGTTTGTTTGTTTTTTTTTTTACTTTTCCCTACACTGTTGGTAGGTCCGGGGCTAGCCGTGTGTAGCCAACAGCTGAGACACTTCCTGAAATACTTTTTTGTTTTGCGTGGTTTCATTTGTCGCTAATGAGAGGAATGTCTGCACCTCGTTTATTGACCACGGCATGGTTTTGTGCACAGCCATTTCCTTTTACAATTCAAAAGTCGAGTGCACAAATGATACTGCTATCGCTGTAGCCAACTTTAAAACTAGCGGGTTGATGTCCCGTGTAGCAAATCCAGTGACACTTGTAGTGACGATTCTCTCTGACCAATCAGTGATCTGCAGGGTTTTGACGTCACATTTAGTATCGGCTCGGCTCGCTTGGAATCTCGACTGAGGTGGTACTAAAAAAAAAATTACCAGGTACTATCCATGGTGGAAAACCCAAAAAGCGAGCAGAGTCGAGTTTTACCGGGCAGTGGAAAAGCCCCATAAGTTCTAGGACTTATGGTTTTTTGATGCACAGACACTTTTAAGGCAGAAATCAGTACAAAAACATTAGGATTAGAGCACCTTTGGTTCTTGGCCCCCTAATTAAAAGACATAGTGCAACAGTTTTTAACACTTTCTTTTTCTTAAGTTTTTGCACTTTTTAATCATGCTGTACTAAATTGATTAATGACTGATGTATTCCATCCTGAAATCAGAGACTTCCCCTTTGAAATCTGAATGATATCTGGAGTAGTGGTGGTGTAGTGTGCTAAAGCACATAACTGTTAATCAGAAGGTCGTTGGTTCGATCCCCACAGTCACCACCATTGTGTCCTTGAGCAAGGCACTTAACTCCAGGTTGCTCTGATGGGGGATTGTCCCTGTAATAAGTGCACTGTAAGTTGCTTTGGATAAAAGCATCTGCCAAATGCTTAAATGTAAATCTGAATGCAACTAGATCCACTTGTGAACGGATCACACAAAATAATAAGAAACATACCAAAAGGAATAAAATCATCATCATCATCGCTCTGTTGTTTCACTGCTGTGGATTCTCCTCTCATCTTCATCAGGTTCCTGCAGTCCAGCAGCTTCACTGAACACATCTTCATCTTCACTGGCATCTGCAGTTCTCCAGCGTTACAGACAGAAGTCAGAGACTCTGTAGAGGTTTCATCATCATCTTTATCTCTCTGTTGTTCCTCTGCGGTGTTTTCTTCTTTTATCTCCTCCAGCTTCACTTCAATCTTCACAGGTATCTGCAGCATCTGCTGTTCCTCAACTTTACAGACAGAAGCCAGAGACTCTGAGGAGGTTTGATCATCATCATCTTTATCTCTCTGTTGTTCCTCTGCGGTGTTTTCTTCTTTTATCTCCTCCAGCTTCACTTCAATATTCACTGGTGTCTGCAGCATCTGCTGTTCTCCAGTGTTACAGACAGAAGTCAGAGACTCTGTGGAGGTTTGATCACCCTGATTACCGTCAGTAGAACAGAGTAAAGTGAGCTGTGAGTCCTGTGTGTCTCTGGATCTCTGTTCAGAGAGTTTGTCCAGCAGTCGCTGTGGTGTGGACTGATCTCTGCCGCTCCACACTGAATCCTGACATTCTGTGGAGATCCCATCAGTCACACACACTGAAGAT
The DNA here is from genome assembly GCF_025860055.1 of Xyrauchen texanus. Classification (NCBI taxonomy): domain Eukaryota; kingdom Metazoa; phylum Chordata; class Actinopteri; order Cypriniformes; family Catostomidae; genus Xyrauchen; species Xyrauchen texanus. The sequence continues at coordinate 5,711,391 of NC_068300.1, forward strand.
TGACAAGAAACCTTTTCCAGCTCCTGACAAACACAACACAATCACATCTGTACCGTTCATCATATCACATCATTTGAAAGCTTACAATCTCAACTTAAGGATGAAATGAATGTTTAACCTGTAACCTGTCGTCTCTCTCCATCAGTTTTGTCTTCAGTGACGTCACCTCTTTCTTTAGCTGAGAGATTTCTGTGATGAAATCATCAACATCCAGCATCTTTGGAAAAAATTAAGAGATCACAGCAAAAAGGATCAGTTTCTCTGTATTTACCATTTATAGGTATTTGTTTCAGTAAAATTAAAATGTCTGTTTTATTCTATAAATTACTGATAACATTTCTCCCAAATTCTAAATACAAATATTGTAATTTAGAGCATTTATTTGCAGAAAATGAGAACTGGCAGGTACGGATTAACCACCGGGCTGATTGGGCCGTTGCCCAGGGGTCTCTTTTATAAATTCACATAAATGTCAGCCTTATGTGAAATATTTGTTCGGCCACATGCGTGTTGTACAACAGCAGCGCGAGCAAGTGACTGATGGGACAAGCTCAGGGAATCTGCGTCTCACAGGTGCAGTGCGTTTATTTGAAGGACTACAGAAAACAGCATCTGATTCACAAAATGCTTCCAAACACAAAGATAAGGTGCAGTTTACCCTGGCTGTGTACAAAGCTGATGGTTTAAATTCATATAAGCAACAGAATTCGTGCAAAAGTATAAAGCACTTGTGCACGAGGTGGTTCTAAAATGAAGCATAACCAAACAAATTCCAAAATATAACACAGGAATTTGATCTACCATACTTATATCCATCAAGAAAAGTGACTTAAATCAGTTGATTGGCATCATTTAAATGACTGACTGAAGACCACAGATGTAAACAAGCAGACAGAAGTCCTACAAGTACACACAATCTACAAATTGGACAGGATGCCCCACTAGTCGTCCAAAAACAAACTAGTAAGTTTAATATTGTTTTAGCTGTGCTGATTTTTAAAGTCATGAAAAAAATGCCACTTTTTGTAATGTTTAAATCTTTTCAATCTAACCCTCTTTACCTCGGTCTATTTACTGCTTCTTCATAAAATATACTTTTGCATTATGATGTTAAAATAAACTTTCAGATAAACTCATCAGAAGGGCAACTTTTCATTTTTTATTCCAATTCCTCTTCTGATTGGTTTTATTTGTTAATTAAAATGACAACTGACTCATTTCAATGCATTGTCTCAATAATCTACCCATTTTACCCAAACCTCAGAGGAAAAAAATTAGGGACACCTCAGATTTATTTTGCGCTAAACCAAAACTTATGCGACAAAGTGTTATTTTTTTAGGCATGACGTCATCACGCACACCATTTGTATCGATAAAAGTCCGTTTGGATGGAAACGGGAAAAGGCGGCAAACGTCGCAAATTTTTTTTTCTCGCATTTTCACTTTGTCAATAACAAAATAGCGCAAAAGGTGGATGGAAACTAGGCTAATGTTGCATTTTCTTCTTGGTTCAGTTCACTTTCACAAGTCAACATTTAAAAACGGACCAAAACTATAAAAGACAAATGTGACCAAGCTGTCCCCTTATTTGGTAACTGTTTATTCGCTATTCCAGGATTAAGTTCATCCATACATATACCGCTTAAAATTATATTCCTGTAAAATTGTCGACCATTAATAATTTTGTGCGTCGCCAGTCAGAGTTTGTGCTCCAATAACAAATGATCCGTCACTCGGATGGATACGAGTTGTAAAGGTTCCGACACGGTTATTTTTATCCGTCATTAGTTGCTTTTTCATTATTTCTCCATTGAAACGTGCAAACAGTCATCTGCATATCTCTCTCTCTCTCTCTCTCTCTCTCTCTCTCTCTCTCTCTCTCACATACGTACGTGTAGACTACACACAGCAGAGTAAAGTACAATACATTATACATATATATATATATATATTGTCAAAAAGTTGCTTCGCCATCATACCCGTGTTCTGCTGCTATCCAAAAGAGAGAGGAAAAACAGAAAAATAAATTCCTCTTCTTTTGTTTTTTTTATGGCGTTTGGCAAACACACGATAGTTGCATTCCCGCCACACCGAAATAAGTTCTTCTTCTTCTTCTTCTACGGAGTCATTGGCGGTTTGCAAACCAGCTCTTTATGATTTGCCGCCACCTACTGGACTGCGGGATAAAAGGTCTAAAAAACGTATTCACAATATTTTCATTATATTCAGTATGTGTGTGTCTGGGTAGGGTTGCACCAACTGTGTATAAGGTCTCACTTAATTTCACACGTAAAGATCACACTAAGGGATTAGTAACTGCTAGTTAGTTTGTAACTAATTCAGGGCTTAATTTGGTTGCACCAACTGTTCTTAAGACAAGACTTTACAAGTATGTTTAGATGTTAGATGCAAAACCTTGTTTGACAAACTGTCAGCTGTCATAAATGAGATCCCCATTAAAATATGAAGCGTAATAAAAACCACTTGACTTGAAAAGTAGATTAGATAAATAGTATACAGTGAGGGGAAAAAGTATTTGATCCCCTGCTGATATTGTACATTTCCCCACTGACAAACAAATGATCAATCTATAATTTTAATGGTAATTTTAACATCCAGAAAAATGCATATCAAAAATGTTATAAATTGAATTGCATTTTAATGAGAGAAATAATTATTCGACCCCCTCTGCAAAACATGACTTAGTACTTGGTGGCAAAACCCTTGTTGGCAATCACAGAGGTCAGATGTTTCTTGTAGTTGGCCACCAGGTTTGCACACATCTCAACAGGGATTTTGTCCCACTCCTCTTTGCAGATCTTCTCCACGTCATTGAGGCTGACGTTTGGCAACTCGAATCTTCAGCTCCCTTCACAGATTTTCTATGGGATTAAGGTCTGTAGACTGGCTAGGCCACTCCAGGACCTTAATGTGCTTCATCTTAAGCCACTCCTTTGCAGTGGCGCCTCCAGAATTTTTTCATAGGGGTGGCCAGATGGGGCCACTTAAAATCTTGGGGTGGCACACCAAAACTATAAACCATAATTTCAGAATTTTATTCTACTGTTGTAGTAAACCGGCCTGTAGAAAACTATCAGAAAGACTTAAGGAAACTCCTACTGATATACTTTGGTTTATTGTGTTATATTTAAGGTTACTAATGATATAATGTGCATAGACTAATTACAGTACAGTTAACATTTTGAGTTGCACAACAATTCTGTTTTATTTTGCAATTATATTTGGCATAAGGTGTACATTTATTGCAAACAAAACAGTTACTGGGGAAAAGCAGATACAAATTAAAGCAAGGACAGAAACAATCACATCTTTGCTTTATGTAACAGGACTTTCCCAACAGGGATCAATAGTCTGATTCTGATTACAGGCTATACAGTATGTGTAAGAAACATTTATATCTTTGCTTAATGTAAAACAAAAATAATTATTACTGTTACAAAAAGAACTTCCCAACAGGGATCAATAGTCTCTGATTCTGATTACCAGCCTTCAGAATAGCTTTATTCACCTATTGCTATGTTTTTTGGCAAACACATCCACAAAGTCATCAAGATTTATGGCCCTAGCCCTTCTTGATTCTACACTCAGCACACCCAAATTGCTTAAACGCTCATCAGTCATGGTACATCTCAAGGCAGTTTTGATTAACTTTAGCTTAGAAAAACTGCGCTCACAGGATGCAGTGCTCACGGCGTGAGTGCAAGTGCAATTTTGCACAGTTTAAACATTTGGTGGAAGACCTCCTTAAATGGCTCCAAAAAGACAGTGAGCTCTATTAATGCCTTTGGTGTTTCCTGACCACTACTTTGCTTCCTCTCAAGAATGCGCTTAAGCTGGGGATCTCATATTGTAGATCCTCAGTACTGCAGTTGTATTGTGAGGCAAATGGAAACACTACATCTTTCTCACAAAATATGGCACTGCACGGATTCAAGGCCTGTATCCCTTTCATTATGACACAATTTTCTTTAGAAAATCTTCTCTTCACCTCAGAGAGAAGCACATCAATAACTGGAATGAATGAACCTGTCCGAAAGGACTCTTTCTCTGTGCTCTCTTGTCTTTGAACTATTGGAGTGAACAAGTAATGCTCTTCAAGCAAAGAGCTTGGTCTGACCTGACGGCCTGAAGGTGTGGCACTGATGTTGCATTGCTCAGTAAGAGTTAAAGTATTGTCCCAGATGTCATTAAAGAGAGAGCCCTCTCTGTAACTCTCCAATGTGTCAACAAGAGAGTCAACAAGTGTGACAGCTGTGCCCAAATCAAGTTGTGGGGACTGTAAAATATCTGACAGATATTTTATCTCACCAAGAACACTGGTGAATGTTACAAGGAGGCTAACAAACTTGAGATCTATTTGGGCTAATAAACCTCTAGCCTTTACAGCTCTGTCACCATTTTGCTCTTCTGATATTTCTTTTAGTAGACGTATGATGGCTGACAGTCTGTCTCTCACTGTCTTGCAAGCATTATACCTACATGCCCACCGTGTCTCTATCAGTCTTTGTAACTCTCTTGGGGCCCCCTGAAACATCTCCCTCTGTACCTCAAGCCATCTTTGGTGCACATATGACCCTGACACAAAAACATACAGTTTCTGCAAAGAGAAAAAAGCGATTAGCTTCAGGGATGCATGTCACACTGTCAACTAATACTAAATTTAAACAATGCGCATTGCAGTGCACATAAAAAGCTAATGGGGCCTCTGATTTTATGCGTGCTTGCACACCTGTGTTTTTCCGCTCATGACTGAGGCTCCGTCATATGCTTGCCCTACAAGGTGCTTTTTGTAGTCAAGACCATGCTTCTGCAAAATTTGAATTATTTTCTGTGAAAGTGCTACAGCATCAAGGCTGTGCTGCCTCAAAGGCAAGGAAGCTCTCACATACTGACCCATTGTAATAGTATCTTATTACAAAGGACATCTGTTCTTTTTGCTTAGGTCTTTAGTCTCATCAACCAAAATGCTGAAAGCCTCACTTTGGGAAATTTCACTAGTTACTGAAGTATGGACCATTTCAGCTAGACAATCAATTATTTCATTTTGTGTGTCATGCCCAAGATATGTTGCATTTTTTTGACATGTCATTTTTCTTTTGACTGTGGGATTGTGTTTGGCTAGCAGTTCCATAATAGCGAGAAAGTTTCCTTTATTCTCACCTTCTGATTCTTTATGTGCTCTCTGTGCTATGTTCTGCGTAGCTGTGAGAAGCAGAGTTTCTCCAACAACTTTAACGTACTCTCTATTTTCCTTCACTAATTTATTGTATTCCGCATTTAAGGAGGCTGAGAGAGAAGATGTGCTTGCAGTGGATTTTTCATACTCTGCCTATGCTAACATTGCATTAGTATGTGCTTCAGATTTGGCATGACTTAAAAGTCCCCCATCTTTGAAGGTTGCCTTTTTACAATGTTTGAACCCCTCTTCAGATGTAAATACTGAATCACCTGAGGAGGGAGACTGAAGTGCCGGCAGGTATAACAGTAGGCAGAGTCTTTACTCTGAGAGTATTCCAGCCATTTATGTGTGTTGTACCAGTCTTTAGAGAAGCATCGTCTTCTGTCCCCTTGATAGGTCGCGAGGAAGATTTTCAGATGTGGCTGCTTGGGCTGCTCTGCTCTTGACTGGGAGATATCTATAATGAAACAAGAGGCAAAATCAGTTATTCTGATATTAAAATAATAATGATAATAATGATAATAATAACAATAATAATAATAAGCCCCTCTCGTAATTATCAATCATAGCTGTAATAATGGCCTATAGGCATTTCTATTCAGACTAATAAAACTCAACTACTAATAAACATGAATCAAAAAGCTTTAAGTGATTATGTCATGATTTGTAATTTAATGGAAACACACTAAACAAAACATACATTTCTCCAGATGATGTTACTATCTAGGATAGCCATCAATTTCATTATTAGGGCCACGTGATCGTAACTTCACCTGTTGGTCCAGGAACACATCTAACACCTGCTTTTGCCGTGTCCTGCCACGCTTCTGTGACCAATGGTGCTGACTGTCCCTGGGCTGCTGCTGTCTGTTTTTCCTCATCATTGTGTTCTGTCACTAATGCTGGCTGTGTATCCTTGTCATGCTGCTCTGTCTGTTCCTCTCCTCCATCCTCACTATTACTAAGGCTCTGTTGCTCCCCTGCTATCTCTTTCACTCCTCCTTCTGTACTTTTCTTCTTAAAATAAGAAGAGATGTCTGTGGACTTTCTCTTCATTGTCTGAAAATTGACATAACATATACATGCACCAGCTGGTAACTCTTGTCAAAACGTGTCAAAGACACATCAAAAAGCTGCTGTAACAGTATACTGTAACCATTTCACACTTAAAAAGCACATGTCACGACACATAATTCCCTGTCTTCTTTTACTAAAGAATATTTTTGACTTATTTACTTACCGGTAGTCTTCTTCGTCTTCTTTCTTAACTTCTTTCGAAATTGTTGACCGACAGCAGAGACGACGGGCACGCGCTGAGCTGTTGCTGTCTGAGCACGCATCAGCGGCATGGACGGCGGGGCGGGGTTCGGGGGAGTACTGGCTACTGTGTGCGATCGAAGGTCTAGAGCGGCTTGCCTGCCTGGCTGTGCATTAGGGATGAAATGCATAACTGAAGCTACTAAAATTTATACTGGCCAGTGGGGTGGCCAGGAGTCGGCCAGGGGTGGCCACGGCCACCCCCTGGTGGCGCCATTGCTCCTTTGTTGCCTTGACCGTGTGTTTTGGGTCATTGTCATGCTGGAATACCCATCCATGACCCATTTTCAATGCCCTGGCTGAGGGAAGGAGGTTCTCACCCAAGATTTGACTATACATGGCCCCGTCCATCGTCCCTTTGATGCAGTGAAGTTGTCCTGTCCCCTTAGCAGAAAAACACCCCCAAAGCATAATGTTTCCACCTCAATGTTTGACGGTGGGGATGGTGTTCTTGGGGTCATAGGCAGCATTCCTTCTCCTCCAAACACGGCGAGTTGAGTTGATGCCAAAGAGCTCGATTTTGGTCTCATCTGACCACAACACTTTCACCCAGTTCTCCTCTGAATCATTCAGATGTTCATTGGCAAACTTCAGACGGGCCTGTACATGTGCTTTCTTGAGCAAGTGGACCTTGCAGGCACTGCAGAATTTCAGTCCTTCACAGCGTAGTGTGTGACCAATTTTTTCTTGGTGACTATGGTCCCAACTGCCTTGAGGTCATTGACAAGATCCTCCCGTGTAGTTCTGGGTTGATTCCTCACCGTTCTCTTGATCATTGCAACTCCACATGGTGAGATCTTGCATGGAGCCCCAGACCGAGGGAGATTGACAGTTCTTTTGTGTTTCTTCCATTTGCGAATAATCGCACCAACTATTGTCACCTTCTCACCAAGCTGCTTGGTGATGGTCTTGTAGCCCATTCCAGCCTTGTGTAGATCTACAATCTTGTCCCTGACATCCTTGGACAGCTCTTTGGTCTTTGCCATGGTGGAGAGTTTGGAATCTGATTGATTGACCGCTTCTGTGAACAGGTGTCTTTTATACAGGTAACGAGCTGAGATTAGGAGCACACTCTTAAAGGGAGTGCTCCTAATCTCAGTTTGTTACCTGTATAAAAGACACCTGGGAGCCAGAAATCTCTGATTGAAGAGTCGAATACTTATGTCCCTCATCAAAATGCAATTCAATTTATAAAATTTTTGACATGCGTTTTTCTGGATTTTTGTTGTTATTCTGTCTTTCACTGTTCAAATTAACCAACCATTAAAATTATAGATTGATTATTTGTTTTTCAGTGGGCAAACGTACAAAATCAGCAGGGGATCATATACTTTTTTCCCTCACTGTATTTGCCCAGACAAGACTTAACAAGTAGTTCATAAGCTCTCAATAAAGTAATGCGTAGTCACATGTTTAAACCTTGCTGTTTAGATGTTAGATGCAAGATGTTTAAACATCTGTCAGCTGTCAAAAATTATTTCCCCATTAAAATACGAAGCGGAATAAAAGTAGATTTAGATAAATAGTATATTTGCCCTGTGTAAATAACAATATATAGGAACTGTATCTGAAATAAATAAGAGGTGATAAATAAATACTGATACAACAGGCTGGAAAAATAGACATTTGTTCATTTTAATATCATATATATATTTTGAATGTGTTGACACTTGACACCGGGCGACACACCCTGAAAACTGCACCATTAGATCTGCTTCAAGCATAAAAGTTAGTTTTATTTTTCTCTCTCAAATGTAAACGAGTGTAAATATCAACATCATACTGTATGTCGAAAGGATTGATGCCTGTCATGTAAAACATGAGCTCATTGATGCCATAAAATATCAGTCTGCTTTTTTATTCCAATCGTTAATCCTTTATAAATATTTAGTTTATATGTAGAGTTATGTCCTACCCAAGTTTAATGTGTAATACTCAAATATTTAGTAGTGCATAAATTGTGACTAAGTGCCCATTTACATCACAACTAGGCTAAGTCGTAATTTACGTATAGCTGGTGCAACCGGTCCTGCAATGTTTTATTTGATTCTGAATGTAGTAAATTACTTTTTGACAAATCATTACTTGATTAATATTACATATAGACAAAACATACAGATACATTTTAAAATGTACTCTTTATTTGATCAAACTTGTTTACTCTTTATATTAACACACAGTATGTATTAAAAATTACAAACAGAAGGAAGATTTATTTATTTATTGACGTTTCTGCACCTTGACAGTCTCATCACGCTCAGCTGTAAACTTCCGCTCTCATAAAAGTCCCATTCAATAATCTCTCAATAAATTACACATTAATTCAAATTAAACCCAATAATGTAATGACAGTAACGCCACACATTGTAAAGAAGTATGTATTAGAAATTTACTTGAGTGAGACTAAAAAGTACCCATTTTTAGACATACTCTTAAAGTACATTTTCCCCCAAAACGTTACTCAAGTAAATGTAACAGAGTAAATGTAATGCGTTTCTACCCACCTCTGATGGCGAGCCAACCGAACTAGTCTGTAACCTGTGAATTGAATCAATTGTGCCATTAAGTGGCAAGACAATTTTATTCATTCAAAAGAGTCGATTACCTGAAATGATTCATTTAAAAGAGTCAATCAAGTGGCGACCCACCATAGAAAAACCATAACCCGTTTTTAATACAGGTGAATATCGTGCAAAAGTTCATTAATTTCAGTAATTCAACTTAAAGGGTGAAACTAATATATTATATAGACTCATTACAAGCAAAGTAAGATATTTCAAGCCTTTATTTGATATAATTTTGATGATTATGGCTTACAGCTTATGAAAACCCCAAATTCAGAATCTCAGAAAATTAGAATTTTACATGAAATCAATAAAAAAAGGATTTTAAATACAGAAATGTCGGCCCTCTGAAAAGTATAATCATGCATATGTACTCAGTACTTGGTTTGGGCCCCTTTTGCATTAATTACTGCCTCAATGCGGCGTGGCATGGATGCTATCAGCCTGTGGCACTGCTGAGGTGTTATGGAAGACCAAGATGCTTCAATAGCGGCCTTCAGCTCTTCTGCATTGTTTGGTCTTGTGTCTCTCATCTTTCTCTTGGCAATGCCCCATAGATTCTCTGTGGGGTTCAGGTCAAGCGAGTTTGCTGGCCAATCAAGCACAGTAATACCATGGTCATTGAACCAGGTTTTGGTACTTTTGGCAGTGTGGGCAGGTGCCAAGTCCTGCTGGAAAATGAAGTCAGCATCTCCATAAAGCTTGTCTGCTGAAGGAAGCATGAAGTGCTCTAAAATGTCCCGGTAGACGGCTGCGTTGACTCTGGACTTAATAAAGCACAGTGGACCAACACCAGCCGATGACATGGCTCCCCAAACCAACACAGACTGTGGAAACTTCACACTGGACTTCAAGCATCTTGGATTGTGTGCCTCTCCATTCTTCCTCCAGACTCTGGGACCTTGGTTTCCAAATGAGATGCAAAATTTGCTCTCATCAGAAAAGAGGACTTTGGACCACTGAGCAACAGACCAGTTCTTTTTTCTTTAGCCCAGGTAAGATGTTTGACATTTGAAGCCCATGTCCAGGACCCGTCTGTGTGTGGTGGCTCTTGATGCAGTAACTCCAGCCTCAGTCCACTCCTTGTGAAGCTCCCCCACACATTTGAATGGCCTTTTCCTGACAATCCTCTCCAGGCTACGGTCATCCCTGCTGCTTGTGCACCTTTTTCTTCCACACTTTTCCCTTCCACTTAACTTTCTATTAATGTGCTTTGATACAGCACTTTGAGAACATCCAACTTCTTTTGCAATTACCTTTTGAGGCTTTCCCTCCTTGTGGAGGGTGTCAATGATGGTTTTCTGCACAACTGTCAGGTCAGCAGTCTTCCCCATGATTGTGAATTCAACTGAACCAGACTGAGAGACCATTTAAAGGCTCAGGAACCCTTTGCAGGTGTTTAGCTGATTAGAGTGTGACACTTTGAGCCTACAATACTGAACCTTTTCACAATATTCTAATTTTCTGAGATTCTGAATTTGGGGTTTTCATAAGCTGTAAGCCATAATCATCAAAATTATATCAAATAAAGGCTTGAAACATCTTACTTTGCTTGTAATGAGTCTATATAATATATTAGTTTCACCTTTTAAGTTGAATTACTGAAATTAATGAACTTTTGCACGATATTCTAATTTTTCGAGTTTCACCTGTATATCCTGGGTCGCATTTCCTTTTATGTTGCATAGTTTTGTTCATGGATTTCAAGTACAAGGACATGTATCAAGTGACATGATTTTTGTTGTTGACGTCAACAAAAGCGACAAGACGTTTTCTCTCCCCCCCCTTTTAAAAATGTATGAGCATATTTACTTATATGAGCCCTTTATTATCCCATTTGTTTCCTAATTTCTAACATAATTCAAACTGAACATACATATTACACAGGAGGAAAGGCCCCTTGTTGCCATGGTTAAGTCAGTGTAGCTAGTCTTAAATAATAGTAATAATAATAATAAATGATGTTATTTATGAAAAACTAAATATACTAGATGAAACGCATCTTGAAACTTGAACTAAAAATGCCACTGTTGATATAAAATGAGGTCTAATAGATTCTACCTTTAGATTATTTCACATGAAACTATAAAATTGTGTCAAAATATAACAGTTACTTTTACTCATGAAAAAATCGATGTATATGTATAATGATGTATATTGAATTTTTCTCCTCGTGCTTTTTAGCATGTCAGGGGTGTCTTCTGTTTGAGAGATTTGACTTGACTTCCTCCGTAACGCTTTAAACTAGAAAAGTCTCTGTTAGATAATTTTGTCATCCAATGTATTTAATTTATTTGTTGATCTGCAATCCCGTCTCGATCACGGCTCAGCTGAGGGAAGAAAGAAATGACACAGAGAACCAATGCTATCAAATCCTTCTTCAACGTTTATTGCTTCGTCATTCTGTTATATGGTCCAGAAAAAACACATTCCACTGGACCCCCACCAATGAAATAGTTCTTTACCTTATATGGGGGTGACATAAATGTTTGAGCTACGTGTGAAACGTGAGAGTAGAGAGAAAAAACACATTCCTAAAGAACACATCCTTTGAACAAGGAGAAGCTTTGCTTTGTGATGACACAGCAAGCTACATCACCCAGAGAAGTTGTTGAGAAGCATTAATTATTCCACAGTCTCACTAGAATTTAAATTGGTCACATCAGTTTTGAGGTCTGCACTCAGAGATATCGAAGGAAGCCCGGTTGTTGCACGTGCCAGAGAGAAGAGCAGATCATGATCGTTACACTCGTGCGAAAGTGCAGATGAGAAGCCTTTAGCTGATTGCGAGATTATCATTAAATCTACAGACCTGAATAGGGTATCACTTGGGGGGCTGCCGAAATATCTTCAATGGGAGAACCATGGCATTGTTTTTTCCCTGCTGTCCACGACCCAGTCCAAATAGACCACCAGTTGAGAAACACTACTTTAACACACACTCACTTATGTCAGACCCCCTCGCCTCTCTCTGACATTTTCTGCACTGCATGTGTGTGTTGCGCAAGTTATCGAGTCTGACAGTCGAGGAGGAAATTAGATGCGCATGCGCAGGTGAGATTCTCCGTCCGGTTGCATTTTTTTCTCAATACCATAGATAAGCAAATGTACATAGTATGAAAACCATCAAATTTCATACCATGGTATACCATGAAACCGGTATACCACAGCAACCCTACTTGATACACAATATAACACACTATTATAATCCATCTCTGCCCAGACGTAAACCTTTTACTTGTGTTGCGTGAGGACGCGGGTAGAATGTGTGCTTCTTCTGTCGTTTCACTTTGACTCAGTTAAGCTCGGGTGATGACGGTAGGACGTTTCCTTGCTCTGTTGGCGGGCAGTACGGCGGCTGATTCTCTGAGGGTTGGCGGACATATCGGTGAAGTCGACTCGGTTGAAGGAAGAGAAATCATCTTAATTTCTGCAGGAAAAAGGGTGAGACGTGGATTGCTCAGCGGCCTCCTTCGGATCTGTCAGTGTACTCGTTGGAACACAGAGAAATCTCGACTCATCCAGCGAGATGGAGATTGTATGGCCAAAGTTCAGGTATGTACGTTACTTCCTTGGGCAACGAGGCTACACCTGGGAGACGCAGGGCTGCAATTACACGTGGTGCATACCGTCACTGGAAGTAAAGCTTAGAAGAATCTCTGAGGTATTTTACTCTCGATGATGTCATGGATGAAGGGTGTGTTCTGTTGTGCATTTCATCTAACAGGAGTTGAGAGTTCAATCCTTCACAATTACATACATAGGTGTAAAGTGAGCAAGGCTTGATGGGATCTGTAGTCTGTTTGGTCTCCCTTTGTTTTGTGTTATCAGGCTTTGAGTGTTCCTACAGGCCAAAGTCAGGATTTATGACTGTACTGTATGTAGTCCTGCCTTTGTCTCCAATTGGAGTACCTGAGGCCCAACACTAACTTTAGTCAATTCAGACACAAGACACAACCTCAAATTATGAATGATTGGCTTTAATAATGACATCAGAAGTATGTTAACACACAGCAGGCAATTCAATATACACTTGAAATAATCAGTTTAACAAAATATTGTATTATTTATCTAATCATTAAAATGGGGGAAGAGGTTTTGCAGATGCAGGACACCATACTGGAACCTTATAAGAGCTGTTGGTGTACAAGATTAGCTGCCAATAGAGCTGAACAATTAATCTTTCAAAGATCACAATCTCGATTAGATATTAAGCAATTTCGGATTCGGGTCGGGGCATAAAATCTAACGGTATCATTCGGGCTGGGAAGGCTCGGACCACACATCTCGGGTACGGGTCAGGTTTAATTTTAAGACACCTGCAGACCTCTACTACTTAGGCAAATCTTTCCATGTGTATGTAGATTATTTAATTGGCTGAAATTCTTCCCACATGAAGAGCATTGGTATGGTTTCTCTCCGGTATGGATTCTCTCATAAATATTTTGTATTCTTGGCTGAGTGAAAGTCTTTTCAAAGTGTGAGACAAATCTTTTTTGGTTTCCATCCCCTTGTCCCCTCCCTCATCCAGGTAGACAGGGATGACCTGCCAGCAGATGGGGGGGAGGTCATGTATTTTCAGGGTTTGTGGCGCGGTGGTCGCGTAGTGGGCTAAAGCACAGAAATAGTAAGCAGAAGGTTGACGGCTTGATTCCCACAGCCACCACCACTGTGTGCACTGAAAGTCACTTTGGATAAAAGCGTCTGCCAAGTACATCAATGTTTTTCCAGTTTGAGCACTTGTAAGGTTTCTCTCCATTGTGAATTCTCTCGTGTGATTGAGTCAAACTCTTTCCACAGTGTGAGCACTTGTAAGGTTTCTCTCCAGTGTGAATTCTCTCATGTGTTTTTAGGTTATATACCTGAATGAAACTCTTTCCACAGTGTGAGCACTTGTAAGGTTTTTCTCCAGTGTGAATTCTCTTGTGTTTTTTCAGGTGTTGTGATCGAGTGAAACTCTTTCCACAGTGTGAGCACTTGTAAGGTTTCTCTCCAGTATGAATTCTCTCATGTGTTTTCAGGCTAGCTAAGTGAGTGAAACTCTTTCCACAGTGTGAGAACTTGTAAGTTTCTCTCCAGTATGAATTCTCTCATGTGTTTTCAGGCTAGCTAAGTCAGTGAAACTCTTTCCACAGTGTGAGCACTTGTAAGGTTTTTCTCCAGTGTGAATTCTCTCATGTCTTTTCAGGTGTTGTGATCGAGAGAAACTCTTTCCACAGTGTGAGCACTTGTAAGGTTTCTCTCCTGTATGAATTCTCTCATGTCTTTTCAGGCTAGCTAAGTCAGTGAAACTCTTTTCACAGTGTGAGCACTTGTAAGGTTTCTCTCCAGTGTGAATTCTCTCATGTTTTTTCATGTTGTGTGACTGAGTGAAACTCCTTTCACAGTGTGAGCACTTGTAAGGTTTTTCTTCAGTGTGAATTCTCTCATGTGTTTTCAGGTGTTGTGACTGAGTGAAACTCTTTCCACAGTGTGAGCACTTGTAAGGTTTCTCCCCTGTATGAATTCTCTCATGCGTTTTCAGGCTAGCTAAGTCAGTGAAACTCTTTTCACAGTGTGAGCACTTGTAAGGTTTCTCTCCAGTGTGAATTCTCTCATGTTTTTTCAGGTGTTGTGATCGATTGAAACTCTTTCCACAGTGTGAGCACTTGTAAGGTTGTTCTCCAGTGTGAATTCTCTTGTGTTTTTTCAGGTGTTGTGATCGAGCGAAACTCTTTCCACAGTGTGAGCACTTGTAAGGTTTCTCTCCAGTATGAATTCTCTCATGTGTTTTCAGGCTAGCTAAGTGAGTGAAACTCTTTCCACAGTGTGAGCACTTGTAAGGTTTTTCTCCAGTGTGAATTCTCTCATGTCTTTTCAGGTGTTGTGATCGACTGAAACTCTTTCCACAGTGTGAGCACTTGTAAGGTTTCTCTCCTGTATGAATTCTCTCATGTCTTTTCAGGCTAGCTAAGTCAGTGAAACTCTTTTCACAGTGTGAGCACTTGTAAGGTTTCTCTCCAGTGTGAATTCTCTCATGTTTTTTCAGGCGTTGTGATCGACTGAAACTCTTTCCACAGTGTGAGCACTTGTAAGGTTTTTCTCCAGTGTGAAATCTCTCATGTGTTTTTAGGTTTTGTACCTGAATGAAACTCTTTCCACAGTGTGAGCACTTGTAAGGTTTCTCTCCAGTATGAATTCTCTCATGTCTTTTCAGGCTAGCTAAGTGAGTGAAACTCTTTTCACAGTGTGAGCACTTGTAAGGTTTCTCTCCAGTGTGAATTCTCTCATGTGTTTTTAGGTTATGTACCTGAATGAAACTCTTTCCACAGTGTGAGCACTTGTAAGGTTTTTCTCCAGTGTGAATTTTCTCATGTGTTTTCAGGTTTTGTGATCGAGTGAAACTCTTTCCACAGTGTGAGCACTTGTAAGGTTTCTCTCCAGTATGAATTCTCTCATGTCTTTTCAGGCTAGCTAAGTGAGTGAAACTCTTTTCACAGTGTGAGCACTTGTAAGGTTTTTCTCCAGTGTGAATTTTCTCATGTGTTTTCAGGTGTTGTGATCGAGTGAAACTCTTTCCACAGTGTGAGCACTTGTAAAGCTTCTCATTTTTGTGAGTTTTCAGGTGTTTTCTTACGTTTGTATCCACAACAAATGTTTTACCACACTGATCACATTCAAATGGCCTTTCCCCAGAGTGACAGTGGAGATGATCTTTAAAATGGCCTACAGATGTTAAACTTTTTCCACACTGATGGCATGTGTAAGGTCTCTCTCCTGTGTGAACTCTCATGTGTGTTTTAAGATGAAATTTATATGTAAAATGTTTTCCACACTGAGAGCAGGTGTAAGTATTTTTGGCAGTTCTTTGAGACTTTTTTGGTGGGCAATTCTTTTTAGTCTTTGAACAACTCAAATAATTTTCTCCAGTTTTGAAAATATGAACTTTCTGAAATTTCTCATCCACTTCATTCAGCTCTTGAATATCCTCGTTCACCTTCATCAGGTCTAAAACACAATAAGAGGGACAAATGTTAAAAAAGAAATTAAACTGAACACTAATTTAATAGCAAAAAGTACATTTTTATAATATTTTTGATATATTACACCAATTTAATTTAATACAGTAACTGCATTTCATGATTATGGTTTAGATTGAATTAGCCTCAGTCACAGAAAGACAACATGAAGTTGAACACAAATGAATGATTCTTATGAGCCAGCTCTGTTGAAACTACAGCGCAAAACACACAGTGCTTCCAGTATAGTCTGATGAATAAATTATTTTTCTCAGTGCACGTTTGTTTTGAGTTGATCCACGGTGAGTACAGACTCCACAACTTCAAAGGTGCAAGTTGATACAACTTGAATGAAATAATTTGTATTGCTACAAAAATGTCATAAAAATGTTTTATTTCATGAATCAAACTACTGATTTTTTGTACAATTGTACTCCTGATTTCTCACAACACAGGAACTGTAGAGGTGTACAAAAGCAACGTGTTATTTATTTATTTTTTTAAATGTAACTCCGATATTATGGTCTAAAATAAAAAATATTGCGTTACTTGAAAAAGTAATCTGATTACGTGACACGTGTTACTTTTAGCGCATTACCTCCTACACTGGTTGTAAAAACCAAAACCTGTCAAGACGCGAAACCTTTGATTTCTTGAAATGTGCCGATGGACTAGCCCATATTTTCTATTTTCAAACAGGATTATCAAATGTGAATAAATGGATGTTATCGTAGCGTATGTTATATTCTCCTGGCAATAAAAATTAAAGAAAACGTGAACAGAATTATTCTTCATGAAAGCTGAAAATTAAATATTGTAAAATATTTTTAATAAGAATTGCAATTTTCTATTCCATGAATTAGACAAAGTATAATTTGTATAATATTTGTCTCAATACATGCGTTTGAGTTTTACATGACATGCAAATCAAAACTGTAGATTACATGCTTTGTTATTAGTTATCTGTCTAGTATTTTATTAGTAGTTAATATTTGCCATTAACCTATGTTGCCCCAAAGCTGAATAACATTGATTATTCTTCCCCCAGCTATAAAGGGCACCTGCACACAGTGTGGCTATTCATTTACATTTATGCATTTGGCAGACGCTTTAATCCAAAGTGACTTAGTGCACTTAATACAGGGACAATCCCCCCAGAGCAACTTGGAGTTAAGTGCCTTGCTCAAGGACACAATGGTGGTGACTGTGGGGATTGAACCAGAAACCTTCTAATTAACAGTTATGCGCTTTAAAAAAGTATTCCAAATCTTTGCCATGACGCTCAAAATTGAGCTCAGGTGCATCCTATTTCCACTGATCATCCTTGAGATGTTTCTAAAACTTGATTGGAGGCCACCTGTGGTAAATTCAGTTGATTGGACATGATTTGGAAAGGCACACACCTGTCTATATAAGGTCCCACAGTTAACAGTGCATGTCAGAGCACAAACCGAGCCATTGAGTCAAAGGAATTGTCTGATGACCTCCGAGACAGGATTGTGTAAATGGAAGAAGTTTGGAACCACCAGGACTCTGCCTAGAGCTGGCTGTCCGGCCAAACTGAGCAATCGGGGGAGAAGGGTCTTTGTCAGGGAGGTGACCAAGAACCCTATGGTCACTCTGACAGAGCTCCAGCGTTTCTATGTGGAGAGAGGAGAAACTTCCAGAAGAACAACCATCTCTGAAGCACTCCGCCAATGAGGCCTGTATGGTAGAGTGGCCAGACAGAAGCCACTCCTCAGTAAAAGGCACATGACAGCCTGTCTGGAATTTGCCAAAAGGCACCTGAAGGACTCTCAGACCACGAGAAACAAAATTCTCTGGTCTGATGAAACAAAGATTGAACTCTTTGGCCTGAATGGCAAGACTGGGGCAAAGGGTCGTTGTCCTGTTGGACGATGAACCTAAGCACACAACTAAGATAACAAAGGAGTGGTTACGGGACAACTCTGCGAATGTGCTTGAGTGGCCCAGCTAGAGCCCAGATCTGAACCCGACTGATCTCTGGAGAGATCTAAAAATGGCTGTGCACCGACACTCCCCATCCAACCTCATGGAGCTTGAAAGGTCCTGCAAAGAAGAATGGGAGAAACTGCCCAAAAATAGGTGTGCCAAGCTTGTAGCATCATACACAAAAAGACTTGAGGCTGTAATTGCTGCCAAAGGTGCTTCAACAAAGTATTGAGCAAAGTCTGTGAATACTTATGTACATGGGATATTTTAAGTTTTTTTATTATTAATACATTTGCAAAGATTTAAAACAAACTTATTTTACGGTGTCATTATGGGGTATTGCTTGTAGTATTTTGAGGAAAATTATGAATTTAATAAATTTTGGAATAAGGCTGTAACATAACAAAATGTGGAAAAAGTGAAGCGCTGTGAATACTTTCCGGATGCACTGTAAACAAATATAGTGAAAAGGACTTAAATATTTATATTTATAAGTTTCTCAACCAAATTATTGAATTGCTTTATAAGAGATTAAATTAACCACTGGAGTCATATGGATTACTTTTACAATGATTGTCTGTGCTTTTTTTTTCTTTTTGGCACTTTTCCACTGCACGTTACAGTTTGACTCTACGCTCTCTCGGTTTACTTTTCTTAAGCTCGCTTTTCCACTGCAGTTAAGTGAAGCTTTCAAGCAGAATATAGAGTTAATGTGCCATCCTCCATCGTGGACTCCAACAACGCCATGACTGAGTCCAAGGTACTCTTCCTCCCATTGCTCGCCGGTCAAGATAGCGTCAATGTGGTCGAACCACTTCCACTTTTCCTTGATGGTTCTGTAGTCTGGTGGTAGCCGTGTGTGGTCAACAGCTGAAACACTTCCTGAAAGACTTTTTCCATTTTTCGTTTGTTGCTAATGAGAGGAATGTCTGCACCTCGTTTATTGAACACGACGTGGTTTTGCGCACAGCCATTTCTTTTTACAATTTGAAAGTCGAGTGAACAAATGATACTGCTATCGCTGTAGCCAACTTTAAAACTAGCGGGATGATGTCCCGTGTAGCAAATCCAGTGACACTTGTAGTGACGATTCTCTCTGACCAATCAGTGATCTGCAGGGTTTTGACGTCACATGTAGAATCGGCACGGCTCGCTTGGAACCTTGACCGAGGTGGTACTAAAAAAAGAATCCGGTACCAGGTACTATCCACAGTGGAAAACCCCCCAAAAGCGAACAGAGTCGAGTTGTACTGGCAGTGGAAAAGCCCCATAAGTTTGTTGTATCTAGGACTTATGGTTTTTGCTGAAAAAACACTTTTAAGGCACAAAAAAGAATAAGAAAAAATCAGTACAAAAACATTAGGATTAGAGCACCTTTGGTGCTTGGCCCTCTAATTAAAAGACATGGTGCATTTTCTTTTTCTTACATTTCTGCACTTTTTAATTATGCTGTATTAAACTGATTAATGACTGATGTATTCCATCCTGAAATCAGAGACTTTCCCTTTGAAATCTGAATGCAACTAGATCCACTTGTGAACGGATCACACAATATAATAAGAAACATACCAAAAGGAATAAAATCATGATCATCGCTCTGTTGTTTCACTGCTGTGGATTCTCCTCTCATCTTCATCAGGTTCCTGCAGTCCAGCAGCTTCACTGAACACATCGTCATCTTCAATGGTATCTGCAGCATCTGCTGTTCTCCAACATTACAGAGAGAAGTCAGAGACTCTGTGGAGGTTTGATCATCATCATCTTCTCTCTGTTGTTCCTCTGCTGTGTTTTCGTATTTTATCTCCTCCAGCTTCACTTCATTCTTCACAGGTATCTGCAGCATCTGCTGTTCTCCAGTGTTACAGACAGAAGTCAGAGACTCTGTGGAGGTTTGATCATCATCATCTTCTCCTTCTCTTTGTTGTTCCTCTGCTGTGTTTTCTTCATTTATCTCCTCCAGCTTCACTTCAATCTTCACAGGTATCTGCTGTTCCTCAACTTTACAGACAGAAGTCAGAGACTCTGAGGAGGTTTGATCATCATCATCATCATCATCATCTTCTTCTCTCTGTTGTTCCTCTACTGTGTTTTCGTATTTTATCTCCTCCAGCTTCACTTCATTCTTCACAGGTATCTGCAGCATCTGCTGTTCCTCAACTTTACAGACAGAAGTCAGACACTCTGTGGAGGTTTCATCATCATCATCATCATCATCATCATCACAGTGTTGTTCCTCTACTTTGATATCTCCTCTCATCTTCATCAGGTTACTGCAGTCCAGCAGCTTTACTGAACAAATCTTCACTGGTGCCTGCAGCATCTGCTGTTCTTCAGTGTTACAGACAGAAGTCAGAGACTCTGTGGGGGTTTGATCACTCTGATTACCGTCAGTAGAACAGAGTAAAGTGAGCTGTGAGTCCTGTGTGTCTCTGGATCTCTGTTCAGAGAGTTTGTCCAGCAGTCGCTGTGGTGTGGACTGATCTCTGCCGCTCCACACTGAATCCTGACATTCTGTGGAGGTCCCATCAGTCACACACACTGAAGATTGACAGGAAACCTTTTCCAGCTCCTGACAAACACAACACAATCACATCTGTACCGTTCATCATATCACATCATTTAAAAAATTACAATCTCAACTTTAAGGATGAAATGAATGTTTAACCTGTAACCTGTCGTCTCTCTCCATCAGTTTTGACTTCAGTGACGTCACCACTTTCTTCAGCTGAGATATCCAGCATCTTTAAGGAAATCATACAGTTAAAAATCACAGCAAAAATGATCAGTTTCTCTGGATTTACCATTTATAGGTATTTGTTTCAGTAATGAAAATGTCTGTTTTATTCTATAAATTACTGATAACATTTCTCCCAAATTCTAAATAAAAATATTGTCATTTAGAGCATTTATTTGCAGAAAATGACAACTGGCAGGGACGGATTAACCACCGGGCTGATTGGGCAGTTGCCCAGGGGTCTCTTTTATAAATCCACATGAATGTCAGCCTTATGTGAAATACCATTTGTTTGGCCAAACGAGTGTTGGACAACAGCAGCACGAGCAAGTGACTGATGGGACAAGCTCAGGGAATCTGCGTCTCACAGGTGCAGTGCGTTTATTTGAAGGACTACAGAAAACAGCATCTGATTCACAAAATGCTTCCAAACACAAAGATAAGGTGCAGTTTACCCTGGCTGTGTACAAAGCTGATGGTTTAAATTCATATAAGCAACAGAATTCGTGCAACAGTATAAAGCACTTTAAAATGTTTAAGTCCTGCATGCATTTAATGATAAGGTGAAAGGTGCCTTAATACAATAACCATGTCTCGAATATTCACGTTCACACGTGAACTGCCATCATTGATAAGAAACATGTCTAAACGACTTGCCTCCGGTAAAATAACTGCATCTAAAAAAATCAAGAAACACACAATTAACTGCCAAGTACCGGGCGGAACAATATCCCAATGACTACTATGAGTCTGGCCAACAGCTTTTCTGTAAGTTTTACCAACACACTATTGACTGGACTCGTAAAGATACCTGCAATGACCATCTAAAATCGAGAGTCCATCTCAAGGATTTTGTTGCAATGTGTGCAGAGACGGACATACCGCTTGAGAAAATGATAAAGATGCGTCCCTTTCTTTTGAAGCATTGCAAACAGGGAGGCGCACTACCAGAAAACAAAAGTAGCCTGAGACAGATTCACCTGCCGCGCGTCTTTGAACAACACATGCAAAAAGTCATGCAAGAGATCCGCGGAAAGAAAATCTTCGTTGTTGTCGATGAAACTTCAGACAACCGAGATCGGAGTGTCCTCAACATTGTAATAGGTGAGTGTTTATTAAATTAGCATTGGCTTTTATTGTAGTAAATCGATTGTAGGTTTAACAATGCTAGGTATTCTATAACTTTGATTTAGCTCACTGTTGCTCGTAATTCATGTACATTTCTAATATTAACACCTAAGGCACATTAGTCTATTTGGAAGAAGTATTAAGTATTTTTCCAATTTGTTTTTTATTTAATTCAACAGGTAATGAAGGAAAATACTTTCTAACTGATGTGATCTTCATGGAGAGCTGCAACTATTCATCATTTTCTCAGGCAGTGCTGCAGTCTCTCCACAACAGTCAGGTGAACTTAAATGACATTCTGGCTGTGGTAACTGACAATGCATCATATTGTCTTAAAGCCTACAAAGATGAATTGAAGGGTCTAATGCCTAACAGTGTGCATGCAACCTGCTTGTGCCATGTCATCAATTTGGTGGGAGAGACCTGGCAACACTACAAATACTTCAGCGAGGTCACAGCTTTAGTGATGTGGGTGAAATCTGCTTTCTTCAAAAAACCTGCAAGAAAGAGGAGATGGCTGTGCTTTTTGACAATGAAAGAGGCTGTGAAGCACAAGGTACCTCCTGAGCCAGGAAATACAAGATGGAATAGCTGGTTCGAATCAGTTCAGTACCATGCTGACCATGTCCATCTCTACAAGGAGTTTTTTATGGCTGAGAATTCCTCCGCTCAGGCAGTTAGAAACATCCTTGAAATGTTTGATACAGATGATAAGCTAGAGGCCCTGCAGGTGAAGCTGACCTTCATCTCTGAGGGATGTGGCAAACTAGTTACAGCTCTGAGGGTGCTTGAGGGCACCCACACTCCCCACAGCAGTCTCTGCTTATAACATCATTTCACAAGCGCTCTTCTCTCTTAAGAGTTCTTTTTCAGTTTTTTTTTGTGATTTACATCACCCCTCCTGAGCAGGGAGGACAATTTATAATAAAAATAAATTATATATATTAGTTGCACCACCTGTTCTTAAGACAAGATTTAACTAGTAGTTCAGTAAGCTTCTCTTGGAGGTAAGGCTGTTGAAATTTTAGTCTCAGAAAAATACAAAAATAGTATTAATAATATATGTAACATAACAATATGTTGGCTTTCTCAAGCAACATAATTATGTCATCTTGAAGCATGTTAAGTTTGAAAAACCATCAGTCAAAATTACATTTGGTTTATTGGTCACCACGTTTGTTCAGCTATTCCAGGATTAAGTTCATCCATATACCGCTTAAAATTATATTCCTGTAAAAAATTGTCGACCATTAAAAATTTGAGCATTTTTGAGCGTCGCCAGTCAGAGTTTGTGCTCCAAAAACAAATGTTCCGTCACTCGGATGGATATGAGTTGTAAAGGTTCCGACATGGTTATTTTTATCCGTCATTAGTTGCTTTTTCATTATTGAGAGAGAGAGAGAGAGAGACTCACATTATACTCCTCATGGACTCCAATGGCAAGTTTATCGATGAAAAGAGACTGTTTCCAAGAAAAAACGTCAAAAAAATGTGGTGCCCAAACACACAGAAGGCCCTGGAGCTCTTGTGTGAAGAGAAGCTGGGTTCCCCCAGCCACATCATCATCCACACCGGCAGCAACGACCTCCGAGCTCAGCGAGAGAGTAGCTACAGCTCTCATAAACGTGACTGAGAAGGCATCCTCCAACTTCCCCAACGCCAAAATAATCCCCTCCACCCTGCTACTGCGCTCGGACTTCCACCCAGACACCATCAGGCATATAAATGCTAGAGTATCCAGAGACTGTGCCCTAAA
The DNA here is from genome assembly GCF_025860055.1 of Xyrauchen texanus. Taxonomy (NCBI): domain Eukaryota; kingdom Metazoa; phylum Chordata; class Actinopteri; order Cypriniformes; family Catostomidae; genus Xyrauchen; species Xyrauchen texanus. The sequence goes on from NC_068300.1 coordinate 5,735,041, forward strand.
CCCCAATGTACACCTGGCTCAGCACCCCACACTGAATCACAGCAGCCTGTACGACCATGTCCACCTCCACAGAAGGGCAGTCCCCATCTTTGCCAAAACCCTGAAGGACATCGCACTCACCACCACCCCCTCCACCACTTCAGCTCTGACAGGAGGAACCCCACGACAGGCTCTATGTTTCCCCCTGGAACACACCACATGACCAGGCCTGAAGCCCCCTTGCCTTCTCATCCACGTGAACAGCAGCAGCAGCAGCAGCCGGGCAGCCGGAGCTACGCTGAAGCAGCCAGCAGATCACTGACCCACTGCAGCCCCAGCACACCCTACAGCCAGCCTGCCTCATCGCCATCCAGAGACCTCACAAACATCCAGCACATGCTGACCGTGCTGTGCTCACATCTCATGGGTTAGTGACTCACAAAAAAAAAAGGGAGTAAGGAAAATGAAAATGTATGTATAAGTGTGTGTGTGAGAGAGTGTGTTTTATTTCTACTTATTTTAAATCAGATTCTCAGAAATCTATTATTTATTATTCTTGAAAAAAAAAGTATGGATGTGTATGCATGTGTGTGTGTTTATTTATACTCATTTTATATCAGATTTTTAGAAATCTCATATTATTTGTTCTTCTTGAAAGGGAAAAGGGGAAGGAGAAAAAAAAAAACGATGTATATGTATGTATGTATATACATCCATTTCCAGACTAAAGGGAATGTGTGGCAATCTAAATGCCAGAACTGGAAATGAACCAGACTTTGTCAACACACAGGGAGACAAATATATCACAAACACCAGCCACGCTCTGCCCTCATACCACCTAAGAAACAATTATGACAAATTAACAAACAAAAGTGGGAAAAGCCTACTAGAGCTCTGTCGATCACTGGGCCTGTATATAGTGAACGGCCGTATACGGGGACACTCTTTTGGTTGTTACACCTTTAATTCCTTCTTGGGCAACAGTACTGTGGATTACTTCATTACAGACATCGACCCAGTGCATCTCAGGGCATTCACAGTCAGTCCTCAAACACCTCTGTCAGACCACTGTAAAATTACACTATATTTAAGACGAACTCATAGCAATGAATCACACAGACAGCCCTCTGATTTACTGAAGCTGCAACCACCCTACAAGTGGACAAATAACAGCACAGAAAATTATCAAAATGCAATAGAAAGTCAAACGATCAAATTATTATTGGACAAATTCATAATGAACATTCACAAAATAAATTAGGCATAAATCTGGCACTTAGCAACATTACCAAAATATTCCACCAATCCATGTGCAATTTGAAAAAGAAGGAAAATTCATCAAAAAGGAAACCAAAAAACACCAAAGAAATGTGGTTTGACAGTGAGTGCAAAAATATCCGAACAACAGTACGAAATCTTTCAAATCAAAAACACAGAGATCCGGACAATGAAAAACTCCGCCATCAATATCACGAAGCCCTTAGACTGTACAAACAAACTCTAAGAGTAAAAAAGCAAGAACACACAGAACAATTATTTCAAGAAATGGAGGAGTCAATAAACACCAGTAACTTCTGGAACAATTGGAACTGTCTCTATAGGCCACAACAGGAAGAACTGGCCATTCAAAACGGGAACATATGGAGGACACACTTTGAAAATCTGTACAAAACAACTGAAACAAATCCTGCTCGAAATGAATTAAAAACCAAATTAGAAATCCTGAAAGAAAAAATTAAAGACAATCAGAACCCCCTGGATTTCCCAATCACAGTAAATGAGCTTACAGATAGACTGCATGCTTTAAAACCCAACAAGGCATGTGGCATTGATGGAATATTAAACGAAATGATCAAATACACCAACGACAAATTCAAAACCGCAATAACCAAATTATTCAACTTTGTTTTGGAAGTAGGATATTTCCCCGACACCTGGAACCAAGGCCTAATTACACCAATATTTAAACAAGGAGACAAATATGAGCCAAACAATTACAGAGGCATGTGTGTCAATAGCAACCTGGGGAAAATATTCTGTTCGATTATTAACATAAGATTGCAGAACTTTCTCAAAACCCACAAAATTCTGGACAAAAGTCAAATTGGATTTCTGCCCAAACACAGAACGTCGGACCACATTTACACTCTTCACACGATCATTGATAAACATGTATACCAAAATAAATCCAAAGTCTTCTCTTGCTTTATTGACTTTGAGAAGGCTTTCGACTCGATCTGGCACGAAGGACTCTTCCTAAAACTACTGGAAAATGGGATTGGAGGGAAAACATTTGATTTGATAAGCACCATGTATAAAAACAATACATGTGCTGTAAAAATAGGAAATAAGCTGAACAGAATTTTTCTCCCAACAACGAGGAGTCAGACAAGGTTGCCCATTGAGCCCCACTCTATTTAACATATATAT
>NC_068300.1:5737949-5797792 GCF_025860055.1 Xyrauchen texanus
TTGTATGTAAGCATCAAAGGTTCAGTGACCATCCAATGTTGTATGGGACTGCACGGGACAGGGCGCACCTTCTGCTGACATGAGACACATGTAGCATATTTGGGACAGTTTAGTTCTCTGTTCAGTGAAATTTAAAATACATTTCTCTGTTTATATCATTAAAAATGAGTTGTGATGCTGTGAATAAGGTGTTTTGTCTGATGTCACTAATGTAACTGTAATAAGGTTTTGATAATTTCAGCACCAGGGGCCGGTTGCACCAGCTATACGTAAATTACGACTTAGCCTAGTTGTGATGTAAATGGGCACTTAGTCACAATTTATGCACTACTAAATATTTGAGTATTGCACCATTAAACTCGGGTAGGACATAACTCTACATATAAACTAAATATTTATAAAAGATTAACGATTGGAATAAAAAAAGCAGACCGATATTTTATGGCATCAATGAGCTCATGTTTATGACATCAATCTTTCGACATACAGTATGATGTTGATATTTACACTCGTTTACATTTGAGAGAGAGAAAAATAAAACAAACTTTTACGCTTGAAGCAGATCTAATGGTGCAGTTTTCAGGGTGTGTCGCCCGGTGTCAAGTGTCAACACATTCAAAATATACACTCACTTAAAGGATTATTAGGAACACATACTAATACTGTGTTTGACCCCCTTTCGCCTTCAGAACTGCCTTAATTCTACGTGGCATTGATTCAACAAGGTGCTGAAAGCATTCTTTAGAAATGTTGGCCCATATTGATAGGATAGCATCTTGCAGTTGATGGAGATTTGTGGGATGCACATCCTGGGCACGAAGCTCCCGTTCCACCACATCCCAAAGATGCTCTATTGGGTTGAGATCTGGTGACTGTGGGGGCCATTTTAGTACAGTGAACTCATTGTCATGTTCAAGAAACCAATTTGAAATGATTCGAGCTTTGTGACATGGTGCATTATCCTGCTGGAAGTAGCCATCAGAGGATGGGTATATGGTGGCCATAAAGGGATGGACATGGTCAGAAACAATGCTCAGGTAGGCCGTGGCATTTAAACGATGCCCAATTGGCACTAATGGGCCTAAAGTGTGCCAAGAAAACATCCCCACACCATTACACCACCACCACCAGCCTGCACAGTGGTAACAAGGCATGATGGATCCATGTTCTCATTCTGTTTCACGCAAATTCTGACTCTACCATCTGAATGTCTCAACAGAAATCGAGACTCATCAGACCAGGCAACATTTTTCCAGTCTTCAACTGTCCAATTTTGGTGAGCTCTTACAAATTGTAGCCTCTTTTTCCTATTTGTAGTGGAGATGAGTGGTACCCGGTGGGGTCTTCTGCTGTTGTAGCCCATCCGCCTCAAGGTTGTGCGTGTTGTGGCTTCACAAATGCTTTGCTGCATACCTCGGTTGTAACGAGTGGTTATTTCAGGCAAAGTTGCACTTCTATCAGCTTGAATCAGTCGGCCCATTCTCGTCTGACCTCTAGCATCAACAAGGCATTTTAAGCCCACAGGACTGCCGCATACTGGATGTTTTTCCCTTTTCACACCATTCTTTGTAAACCCTAGAAATGGTTGTGCGTGAAAATCCCAGTAACTGAGCAGATTGTGAAATACTCAGACCGGCCCGTCTGGCACCAACAACCATGCCACGCACAAAATTGCTTAAATCACCTTTCTTTCCTATTCTGACATTCAGTTTGGAGTTCAGGAGATTGTCTTCTTCTTCTTTTGTTTTTTATGGCGGTTGGCAAACCAACTTAACGGTGCATTACCGCCACCGACTGGGCTGGAGTGTGAATCAAGAGATATTGGAACTTAGCTAAAAAATAAAAAAATAAAAAATAAAAATTAAATCCTTTTGTCTATGTCTCTCAGATACTTAATAACAAAGTGATAAACGTTACTAGACGTTTTCCCTAATAAACCTTGCATTGTGAAATTATTCTGATTGATCATTCTGAGAGACTGAAAAAGCTGGTTTCTTTCTTGATTGTATTTTGTGCACTGAAATAAAATATGCTCCACAGTTTCTGAATGAGTACAATGTTGGCATTTCACTGTTGGATGTTTCCCTATTAATTTCAATGAAGAATTGAGCCCTGTGTGTCCTATTCTTAACCGTGTAATTATACTTTCCTCTCTTCTACTCCTACACTCTATCCTTCCTATACCCACTTCTGGTTGTATATTATATAAATGTCTCCCTTTATCCTGATCCACCCAATACTCCTGCCATTTTGATCTTGCATATGCTTTAATTAATATTTTAGCTTCAGTTTTGCTATATGGAACTTGTAATATTCTATTATGTTTTAGTGTTTGTTTTGCAAGTTTATCAACCTCCTCATTCCCTTTCACTCCAACATGTGCAGGTACCCAAAGAAACCTAATTTTTAAATCCTTTACATTTAACTTATGTAAAACCATACATATTTTATGAATTATATCATTTCTTATAGATTTCCCAGATTTCATGCTTTCTAAAGCTGAATAACTATCAGATATAATCACAGAGTTATTTAAATCATTTCCCTCTACCCATTCCAGGGCCAACAAAATTGCAACCAGCTCTGTTGTGTATACTGATAAATCATCTGTTATTCTTTCCTGACATATTACCCCATTCTTTGGAATATATACTGCTGACCCAGCATGTCCTGTCTTTGGATCCTTGGAACCATCTGTAAATATAAATGTATATTCAGAAAAATGCATATCCAGATAACAATTAACAATATCCTTCACTGCTACTTCCTTTGATTTATTTTTGATTTCCTTATGAATGCCTAAATCTACATCTGGTATAGGGAAAAACCATGGAGGAATAGGAGGGACTGAAACCGTTGAACAGTACTGTAACTTATGTAACCCTATATTCTCAGCTTTCACATCACCAATCCACCCAAAACTTCTGTAATTGGACTTACTGTGTTCCCAGCAGTCTTTTAAGATAGCTTTAGCTGGGTGGCTATCAACTTGTCCCCTCACATTAACCCAGTATGCCAACATCAGTTGTATCCTTCTGATCCTCAAAGGCATCTCACCCATTTCCACTTGCATAGAAGACACTGGGGATGTTTTAAAAGATCCACTACATATCCTTAGAGCCTGAGCTTGCATGACATCCAATGCTTTGACATTAGACTCTGCTGATGACATATATACTATACACCCAGGAGATTGTCTTGACCAGGACCACACCCCTAAATGCATTGAAGCAACTGCCATGTGATTGGTTGATTAGATAATTGCATTAATGAGAAATTGAACAGGTGTTCCTAATAATCCTTTAGGTGAGTGTATATATGATATTAAAATGAACAAATGTCTATTTTTCCAGCCTGTTGTATTAGTATTTATTTATCACCTCTTATTTATTTTGGATACAGTTCCTATATATTGTTATTTACACAGGGCAAATATACTATTTATCTAAATCTACTTTTATTACGCTTCCTATTTTAATGGGGATCTAATTTATGACAGCTGACAGTTACGTGAGCAAACAAGGTTTAAACATCAACTGTAACAAAATAAAACTGAAACGGATGGCTTTTTAACACATCTGTGTACAAATATGAAGGCTGTTTATTGGATAAATACAGGTAAACATCATATTATGTGACTACTTTCTGAAAGAGCTTACAAACTTGTTAAGTCTTGTCTTAAGAACAGTTTGTGCAACCAAATTAAGCACTGACTTAGTTACAAACTTACTAGCAGTTACTAATCCCTTAGTGTGAACTTTATGTCTCAAATTAAGTGAGACCTTATGCACTATTGGTGCAACCCTACCCAGACACACACATACTGAATATAATGAAAAGATCATGAATACGTTTTTAGAACTTTTATCCCGCAGTCCAGTAGGTGGCGGTAAAGCATCAAGAGCTGGTTTGCAAACCGCCAATGACTCCGAAGAAGAAGAACTTGTTTCGGAGACGCGAGGCGTGGCGGTTGGCAACACTGGGCAGTGACTGGAGCTTTAATGGGAGGAAGTGACGGTAGTTCCGGAAGCGATCCGGAGATGGAAGAAGATGCAGGCGGTGGGAGTGAGGGTTATAATCAAAGTAAATGGAACTTAGTAGAAAATCGGAAAAGGAAAAAGAGTGTAAGCCAAATATCGGGTACGGATAGTGAGAGAGAAACCATCTGACTAGCAGGAGGAAAGAAGATTATAAGGTAATAATAAAATTCATGACAGAAGGTGTAAGATCTGTGAATCCTTTAAAACTGTCAAAAGCGGTAAAAGAAACGATTGGAAACATAGAAAGTGCTAGGATGTTACAGGAAGGTAAACTGTTGCTTTTCTGTAAAGATAGTAATCAACAAAAGAAAGCTCTTGGGCTAAAATCTTTGATGGGACAAAAAGTAAATTGCTCAGCAGTGGGAGATAAAAAATGGGTGAGAGGGGTGATCACAGGAATCCCCACTAATGTGTCCGAAAGAGGTAATTAAGAAAAGCATATCAGGCGCCTCAGTGATTGAAGCTAGAAGATTAAAGTATACCAATAATAAGGAGAGAATGGACAGCTTATCGGTGATGCTTAATTTTGATGAGGATAGAATGCCAGAAAGAGTGTTTCTAGGATTTATGAGTTATATAGTAAGACCATATATCCCCCTCCATTGAGATGTTTCAAGTGTCAAAAATATGGACATGTGGCATCGGTGTGTAAAGGGAAACAACGGTGCGCAAGATGTAGTGGCAATCATGAGTACGGAAAATGTGAAGAAGGAGTGAAACCAAAGTGCTGCAACTGTGGAGAGGAGCATAGTGCGGCATATGGAGGGTGTCAGGTGAGAAAGAATGCTGTCAAGATACAAAATGTAAAAATAACGGAAGGAATAAGTTACGCTGAGGCCATAAAAAGAGTGAAAGGGACAGAACAGAGAAATGCACAAGAGAGTGCGGATGAACAAAGAATGCAGAGGCAGACCCGAGAGATAATAAGAAATAACACCATCAATATAGACAAACTGGCGTTTACCACCTTTATGGCGGAAGTAATAAATTGCTCAGCACAAACAGAAAGCCGTACAGAAAGAATAAGAATAATAATTAGAGCAGCAGAAAAGTACTTACAGGCAGACAGATTAACAGTTGAACAGGTAAGCGAGAAATTAAAGATGCAAATAACAAACTACGCAGGCTTCATGTGGAGGATTATAATGGTACTGATAATATTGCAATGGAATGCTAGAAGCCTAATAGCAAATGGGCAAGAATTTAAAAAATATATTGATGAATATGAAGAAAAACCACATATTATTTGCATACAAGAATCTTGGCTAAAACCTCATTTAAACTTTGTTGTTCCTCAATATGAAGTATTACTGAAATGATAGGAAAATAAAAAATGGTGGTGGTGTAGTGACTCTAATTAAACAAGGATTAGAATTTCGGAGATAGATGTGAATGGAGAAGTTGAATCGATAGTGGTGGAGGTAAGCACAAGAAATCAGAAAATTAGAATAATCAACTTTTATAATCCTTGTGATAGGATTAAAGAAGATTTAAAACAAAAAGTTGGTGGTGAGGGTAGCTTCAAATTAGTGTGGTGTGGGGATTTCAGCGCACATAGTACAATGTGGGGTAGTGAAATTAATGATCATAATGGAAATATGGTGGAAAGTATATTAGATGATAATGATCTAGTGTGTTTAAATGATGGAAGAGCAACAAGGATAGATGTAACAAGAGGTCATCAGTCAGCAATAGATTTAACTATAGTGTCTCAAAGTCTGGCAAGACAATGCAAGTGGGAAGTGCTTGATCAAACTACAATAGGTAGTGATCATTACCCCATCAGATGTGTAGTAGGTATAGAAGTGGAACAAAATATAAAACAGAAAATCCCCAGGTGGAAATTTAAAACGGCGGACTGGGAAAAGTTTAAAAGAAGTAAGTGAGGCTAAATTGTTAGGAATTGTAAATGATAAACAGGAACCTGAGGAATTAAATAATACAATTAATGAGATCATTTGTAGTACCGCTGAGGAGGTAATTGGGAAAAGTTTAGGAGAAAGAAAAGGAAAAAGTGTACCATGGTGGACAGAGAACTGCAGTGAGGTAATCTCAATTAGAAATAAGGCATTTAAAAAGGTAAAGAAAACATATTCCTTTCAGGATGTGATAATATTCAAAAGATCTCAGGCAGTGGTTAGAAGAGTAATTAGATCTGCTAAAAGAAAATACTGGAGACAATTCTGCGATGAAATTGGTGAGAGTGTAGATATAAGTGAATTATGGGGAATGATTAGGAAAATGGGAGGGAATAAAATGTATAGAAATATACCTGTAATAATAGATGAGGACAAAAATATAATGATTGAAAGTGAAAAAGCAGAGGTGTTAGTAAAAGCATTTGTAAAGATACACAGTAATTGTAACATATCAGAGGATATGAGAAGGCAAAGAGAGCAAGCAATAAGAGATAATCCTAATATCATGGTCCAAAGAAGGCCGTCTGAAAACACTCTGGATGAAGATTTTACTTTATATGAACTCAAACAGGTATTGACAGGTTTAAGAAATACATCTCCAGGAAAGGATGATATATGTAATGAGATGATAAAGAAATTATCAGATATATCGTTGAATATCATATTGCATCTGTTCAATAAAGTATGGAAGGCAGGAAAACTCCCTTCTTCCTGGAAACATGGAGTAGTTGTCCCAATAGCCAAACCTGGGAAAGATCATTCCAGAGCAGTTAACTATAGACCAATTGCACTAACATCAAACTTATGTAAAATAATGGAAAGAATGGTAATAGCTAGACTAAATTACACAATAGAAAATAAAAATATTTTATGCCCACATCAAAGTCGATTTAGAAAGGGTCGTAATACAATGGATTCTATCATATGTCTAGAATCAGAAATCAGGAAAGCATTTATAAATAAAGAAGTGTTAGTTGGAGTGTTTTTTGATGTGGAAAAAGCATACGATATGTTGTGGAAGGAGGGACTATTAATTAAGTTGGATAAAATAGGCATTAAAGGAAGGTTGTATAATTGGATAATGGATTTCCTTTTCAAGCGTACAATACAGGTCAAGATCGGTTCAAGTTACTCAAAAATATACACAATAGATAACGGTACTCCTCAAGGTAGTGTTTGTAGCCCAATATTGTTCAATATAATGATTAATGACATTTTTTCTCAGGTAGGACAAGGAATAGGTAAATCCCTATATGCAGATGATGGAACCATGTGGAAAAGAGGACGGAATGTTAAATTTGTTGAAAAAAGCATGCAGAGAGCAGTAGAGGAAGTGGAAAAATGGGTAAACATCTGGGGTTTCAAATTGTCAGTAGAAAAAGCGCAAGTTATCTGTTTCTCAAAAAGAAGAGTAGCCCACAAATAAAAATAAAATTATATGAACAAACATTAGAACAAGTATCGGAAATTCGATATTTGGGGTTGTGGATGGATTCAAAACTTAAATTTGACAGTCACATAAAGAAAATAATAGATAAGTGTAAAAAAGGAATAAATGTTTTAAGATGTCTGGCAGGGGTAGATTGGGGTGCAAGTCGGCAATCACTAAAAAGAATATATTGTGCAATGATCAGACCAATAATAGATTACGGATGCATAATATACAGCTCAGCATCAGCATCCAAGTTAAAAGAAAATAAATGGTATTCAGTCACAAGCATTACGAATATGTTGTGGAACATTCAGAACATCCCTATTCCAGCAATGCAGGTAGAAATGGCAGAAATGCCTCTGGATGTTAGGAGGTTACAATTAAAAATGTCATATTGGAGTACTCTAAAGGGACACAATGAGAATCACCCAGTGAAAAAGATCCTAGAAAAATGCTGGGAGTATGGAAAAGGAGAAATAAATAGTTTTGGATGGAATGTAGAAAAAGAAGCCCAGAACATAGAAATAAATAATATAAATATTAGTCCCACAGTGGTAATACCATCAATACCTCCATGGCTTTTCCCTAAACCGGATGTAGATCTAACATTGCAAGACAAGATACAAACAAAGGAAATAAGCATAACAAAGGATATAGTTGTGAAGCAGCACCTAAGTCAAGAATATTGTAACAGTATTCAAATATTCACGGATGGATCTAAGAATCCAGATACTGGACATGCAGCAGCAGCAGTTTACATTCCACATTTTAAATATAGTATTGAAAAGAGAATTACAGATCATGCTTCAGTATATACTGCAGAGATGATTGGAATTTTAATGGCACTACAATGGGTGGAAGATGTTCATCCTATGGATGTAGTGATTTGCTCAGACTCCTATTCAGCTTTACTGAGTATAAATAGTGGAAAGTCAGCGTCCAGGCAGGATATCTTGTATGAGATACTACAAAATATGTACAGAATATACAGAATAGGTGTAAATATTTCATTTTTATGGGTTCCAGCACATGTGGGGGTAGAGGGTAATGAGGAGGTTGATCAGTTGGCAAAGAGATCTCTGAAGCGTAATGTAATAGACATTAATGTAACACTGAGTAAAACTGAAGTCAAAGCAATAATAAAATCTGCCCTAAACAAGATGTGGCAACAGAAATGGGACAAGGAGACAAAAGGAAGACATCTGTATAAAATTCAAAATAAAGTTGGGGTGAGAGAAATAAATACGGAAGCAGAAAGGAAGATTCCATAATATCTAGGCTTCGAATAGGGCATACATGCCTTAATTTCTCAATGTTCATCATAGGGAAAAGAGAATCTGCAAATTGTGATAAATGTGGCTTGTCAGAAACAGTTGAACACGTGTTGATTCAGTGCACAGAATACGACAGAGAAAGAATCAATTTTGCAAAACATTAAGCTACATAGGTATTGATACATTGTCAGTCAATAGCATATTTCAAAACGCACAGAAAGAGAAAAGGGTCTATAGCGCTTTAATGAGGTATCTAAAGGAAACAGGATTGGTTAACAGAATATAGGTTGAGAGATATATATATATATATATATATATATATATATATATATTTTTTTTTTTTTTTTTTTTTGATAATTTGCTTCACTCTGTTAATGCTTCACACTCCTGTCCAGTTGGTGGCGGTAAATGCACCTTTTAGCTGGTTTGCCAACCGCCATAAAACTTTGAAAGAAGAAGAAGAAGAAGAAGAACTTATTTCGGTGTGGCGGGAATATCGTTTGTTTGCCAACAAGTTAAGTTGGTTAAACCGCCATAAAACACCCAAAAAAAACAGAAAGAAGAGGAACTTATTTCGGTACGTGCTCAATCTTTTATGTATATTTTTCGATGTGTCTTTTTCTCCCTTTAACACGGGTAGGATGGCGTTATCAACTTTTTGACTGTGTGTGTTTACAGGAGTATAATTTTAAGCGGTATATGGATGAAATTAATCCTGGAATAGCGAACAAACATAGTGACCAATAAACCAAATATAATTTTGACTGATGGTTTTTCAAACCTAACATGCTTCAAGATGACATAACTATGTTGCTTGAGAAATCCAACATATTGTTATGTTACATAAACTTATTACTATTATTATTATTAATACTATTTTTGTATTTTTCTGAGACTAAAATTTCAACAGCCTTACCTCCAAGAGAAGCTTACGAACTACTAGTTAAATCTTGTCTTAAGAACAGGTGGTGCAACATTATAATATAATATATATATATATATATATATTTAATATATTATATATATATATATTTAATATATTATATTTTTTTATAAATTGTCCTCCCTTCTCAGGAGGGTTGATGTAAATCACAAATTTTTTTAAAAAAGTACTCTTAAGAGAGAAGAGCGCTTGTGAAAGTAGAAAAAATGACTTAATTATTGATTTTTTTTCTCACCACTTCTCATTTACTTCCATTGAATGGATCAACAGAGCTTAGATATTCTTCTAAACGTCTTCATTCAATTTCTACAGAAGAAAGTCATACACATCTGGGACTGCATGAGGGTGAGGAAATGATCAAATATCCCTTTAACATTCACTTATTTGTACAATGCATAAAATGAAGTCTTAGGACAAAGTGAAAATTTTAGTGAATGCCGTATGTGGAATAATGACATGGAGAGCTTCAATAATTTTCGAGTAATTGCATATATTTCCTATTTTTGAAGTGATCTTGTTTTATTGTTATCATCGAGTTCCAGTCTTGGTTCAAGGTTCGGCCTTTCTCAAGCCAACATCAAAGTCTGTCTTGACAAACTTTTTTTTTTTAGTTCTGAAGTACTATGCAATGGCTCACATTCGCCCATAGGGGGGCGATACAGGCCACACCCAAAAGTCCCATTTTCAAAATTATTTCATTTCCACCCCAGTTGTCCAATTCTTCTGAAACTTGGTGTACATACCTCATTTCTCATGGGGAACAAAAGCCTCAAGGATCCGTAATTTCCACCGTGATAGATTTTCCTGTACAGTGAAAAGTTGGGAAAACCTAAAGATCTTTTCCTAAACCATAGCTCCAATTGACTTGAAATTTGGTTCCCATGTGTAAAATTTATGTCTTTCAATTTGTTACTTAGTAAAAATGAATACAACACAAAATGGCTGAAAGGGGCGTATTTATGTAAATGTCTACAATGCCTCAATATATATGTGTCAATAAATCAAATGTCATTTTGACTGATGGTTTTTCAAACCTAACATTTGTCAAGATGACATCACTCTGAAGTACTATGCAAAGAATGGCCCACATTTGCCTTTAGGGGCGCTACAGGCCATGCCCAAATGTCCCATTTTTGGGTCAGAAATATTCTAATTTTGTACATTGATACTACAGGCCAATGGTAACCCCTAAACCAATAATGGGCCACATTCGCCCTTAGGGGTGCTACAAGACATGCCAAATGTCCTATTTTCAAAGTGATATCATTTCCACCCCATTTTATTCAATTCTTCTGAAACTTAATATACATACCTCATTTCTCATTGGGAACAAAAAAGCCTCAAGGATCTACAAGGTGCGGCATGATGGATTTTCCTGTACACTGAAAACCTTTCGTTTAGTATTAAGTCAGAAAGACATGTTTTTGGATTCCTCCATTGGGAGGTTTAATCCCAACCATCTACTGATCAATTTTAAATGATTTGCCATTTTTAGGAGGAATCGCATTGCTGCTTGCAGCTATATTTTCATCTTATTGCGCAGTTGAATTTATTTTTAAACACTGTGCTAAGTTTAAGAGAACTTTAATATATGTGAATACACTCAACACCTGTGTTCCATCTGCGTTCTGTTTTACAATTCGTTGTGCAAGACTGTCACATTTTTTTAGACACTGTTAATTTAAAAATTATTTCAATATTTATTAATGCATCTCTAGACACTTGTGTTCTGTTTCACCATTTGTTGCGCTGCATTGAGTGTTTTCACAAATCGACATTTTGATGAAGTTCAGGTTGCAAAGAGGAATTGATGCTATTTAGGCTCATAGCTCACTATGCACATTATTCCCTGAACTCTTGTCAGTTAACCGTGCACATATTTAGGGTATTAAGGCACCTTTCTCCTTATCATTAAATGCATGCAGGACTTAAACATTTTAAAGTCCTTCATACTGTTGCACAAATTCTGTTTCTTATGTATTTAAACTTTCACCTTTGTACACAGCCAGGGTAAACTGCACCTTATCTTTGTGTTTGGAAGCATTTTGTGAATCAGATGCTGTTTTCTGTAGTCCTTCAAATAAACGCACTGCACCTGTGAGACGCAGATTCCCTGAGCTTGTCCCATCAGTCACTTGCTTGTGCTGCTGTTGTCCAAGACTCGTTTGGCCGAACAAATGGTATTTCACATAAGGCTGACATTTATGTGGATTTATAATAGAGACCCCTGGGCAACTGCCCAATCAGCCCGGTGGTTAATCCGTCCCTGCCAGTTCTCATATTCTGCAAATAAATGCTCTAAATGACAATATTTTTATTTAGAATTTGGGAGAAATGTTATCAGTAATTTATAGAATAAAACAGACATTTTCATTACTGAAACAAATACCTATAAATGGTAAATCCAGAGAAACTGATCATTTTTGCTGTGATCTCTTAATTATTAACTGTATGATTTCCTTAAAGATGCTGGATATCTCAGCTGAAGTGATGTCACTGAAGTCAAAACTGATGGAGAGAGACGACAGGTTACAGGTTAAACATTCATTTCATCCTTATGTTGAGATTGTAAAATTTCAAATGATGTGATATGATGAACGGTACAGATGTGATTGTGTTGTGTTTGTCAGGAGCTGGAAAAGGTTTCCTGTCAATCTTCAGTGTGTGTGACTGATGGGACCTCCACAGAATGTCAGGATTCAGTGTGGAGCGGCAGAGATCAGTCCACACCACAGCGACTGCTGGACAAACTCTCTGAACAGAGATCCAGAGACACACAGGACTCACAGCTCACTTTACTCTGATCTACTGACGGTAATCAGGGTGATCAAACCTCCACAGAGTCTCTGACTTCTGTCTGTAACACTGAAGAACAGCAGATGCTGCAGACACCAGTGAAGACTGAAGTGAAGCTGGAGGAGATAAAAGAAGAAAACACAGCAGAGGAACAACAGAGAGGAGATGATGATGATGATGATGATCAAACCTCCTCAGAGTCTCTGGCTTCTGTCTGTAAAGTTGAGGAACAGCAGATACCTGTGAAGATTGAAGTGAAGCTGGAGGAGATAAATGAAGAAAACACAGCAGAGGAACAACAAAGAGAAGGAGAAGATGATGATGATGATCAAACCTCCACAGAGTCTCTGACTTCTCTCTGTAACGCTGGAAAACAGCAGATGCTGCAGATACCATTGAAGATGAAGATGTGTTCAGTGAAGCTGCTGGACTGCAGGAACCTGATGAAGATGAGAGGAGAATCCACAGCAGTGAAACAACAGAGCGATGATGATTTTATTCCTTTTGGTATGTTTCTTATTATATTGTGTGATCTAGTTGCATTCAGATTTCAAAGGGAAAGTCTCTGATTTCAGGATGGAATACATCAGTCATTAATCAGTTTAGTACAGCATAATTAAAAAGTGCAGAAACATAAGAAAAAGAAAATGCTAAAAACTGTCGCACCATGTCTTTTAATTAGTGGGCCAAGCACCAAAGGTGCTCTAATCCTAATGTTTTTGTACTGATTTTTTTCTAAACAAACTTATGGGGCTTTTCCACTGCCTAGTACAACTCGACTCTAGAGGTCGACCGATATTGGTTTTTTCAGGCCGATGCCGATCTTTTGAAATCCGGGTCGGCCGATGGCCGATTAAAGGTGGGGTATGTGATTTGCAAAACGGCCGGCAGATTTTGAAAATACACAACTCATAAGGTCCTACCTTCTCTCCTCCAACGCTGGCCCTGATTCCACCCATTCGAAAAACATGGACGCGCAATCATGCACGAGCGAAAACTCAGATGCGCGATTGCAATGTCATCATCTCTGCACAACACAATGAGCACAAATCAGTTAAGCTTTCCAACAATATGAAAAACAACTCGCCACATTTTCTGCAGCGAGAACTATGAAAAAAATATGATGTACACAAAAGACAAACTGCTCCTGAAAAAAATATCATCTTGACCACATTTGTTTACATTTATATAGAATCAATTATTGGATAAGCAGAAAAAAAATCATATCTATTAAAGACTTTACTGCAGTGTTCTAGACTCACTAGTCAAACAGTGCATTCACCTGTCAGACAATTTTTCAGAGCAAATTGTTGACACAGCAGGAGGAGGGAGTTGCATACCACTCTTGAAAGGTGTAGAGCTGATTTTCTCATAACTGTAAAAAAAAGAACATAGCCAGCCCTGAGCGTCTGTACAGCGGTCTTCTATTCAAAACAGGATTCATAGAAATGTGGAACAACCCCACTAGCACTATAAAAGCTCTATTCTCCATACATAAATACAATCGCTCACATCAGCTTCCTCCCCAAACAGGTTGTTTAGCTAGCTAGTTCATCATATGGCTGGGCTATAGCGTTAGAACAGCTACAATTCTCATGCGCATATCGTCAGTAAAGACAGTTCCCTGATTAAATACTACTAGTTAATCGGCTTCTCACCTGTCAAGCAGAAAAAATGCCACAGCCGCATCTGTTGGTAGTCCTTCCTGGTCCTTCAGTTGCCGCCAGCGTTTAAAAGCATCGCCTAGAATGACCCTTGTTTTTGACCTTTCTCTTTCGGCCGTTTTGTTAGCAATTGCTCTCTCGAAAATAGATTTTCTTTTCTGTGATGGTGTCTTGTCTGCCATTCTACAAGCGGAAGCAACTACACCTTCTTCTCTCTCTCTCTCTCTGTACCGGGCGACTTGCACTTCCTGTTACTGGGTCACGAGCTTTGAGTATGCGCACAAACGGGACACGCGCGCCAGGGGGGAGGGGGGCATGGTACGACCGTTTGATTGACACATTTTCTGTCCAATGATTCTAGATGGTCTTGAAAATGATCGGCTGGAGTTTTTCGAGTCCTGCCCGTTCCACAGATGATTAAATTGCTTAATTTTCATTTCAGTGCTTCTAATTTACAGCCAGTAAGTGGGTTAGGAATAGGATTTCAAGTTATTTTGAAAAAATGGTCAAAAAAGAAAGTCACATACCCCACCTTTAATGCTGCCGATTTATTTTGGCCGATATGTGCTTGTTTTTAACCTCTTATTTGAACCTTTTATTTGAAAGATAAAATGTAACACAAATAATTACTTAAGATAGACAACATTTCTCAACAAATACATTTATTGAACACTTGACACTTAAATTAAAAATGTATAATGTAAAAACATATTGTATAAATAATGTATAACAAATATATTAAATAAACAAAGCAGGTGTTACTGAACTGCTCCGAGACACGAAGGTTGAGATCCAAATGCAGCTTTAATTAAGGGGCAATCCAGACACGTAATCCAATATTCAGAGCATCCAAGAGAAGCACAGGAATAACTATTGATGGGTATCGTTAAGGTTTTAATGGTATTACTATCTTACCGATACTGCTTATCGATGCGGTACTTCAACTGTATTCTTAACGGTTCTTTTTAAGATAAACGTTATATAGGCACAGTGATTTAATTTCAGGAAGGTCTACTAACATTACTGTTCAGGTGTGGTTTAAATAGAAATCTAATAATCAATTGTAAAATAACACTGCATAGTTTATCATAGATAGATTAATGTTTATTAATGCAGAAGTTATTCATTCAAGAGCTGTAAGTGATTTTCTCTTTGCCTTTTGTTGTTTGATTCGCAGTAATGTCTCAATCGTCAACATTTTCATTAGACCGCTTCCCCTTTAAGACCGAGTCTAATAGGCTCCTGATGCAGCATATTTTCTCCCAACTATTTCCATAACTACGTCCATTTAAGACATAAACTGTGTTTAAGTGAATCTCCAAGCCGGTCGTTTAGACATATTTTTGTGTATAGTTGATCGTTTAGACGCATGAAACCCAAAGTAGCCTATACTTTGCTTGTCTCTTTGCGGTGTGTTTCGGACGCGCGCCGCCTTGGGAACGGTATCTCTTGCGCTCTTTTTATTATTTAACGTGTCCCGCAATTTAGCAACAGTAGCTAGACTGCATTTTACAACAATCACCGATCGTGCTGATTCTGACGTTAAGTTTGAGTTTTAGGGAGAAATGTCAGTGCACCGCTGTGAAGGTCAGAATGCGGCTTATGTATAAATATTCTTTTTATAATCTTTGGAAGGCGAAATCTAAAATAAAATCAGACTAATAATCACAGATCTAAACCAGGCTATGTCTGAATGTTTAGTTCTGTCACTCATTAAGCAGGGCTCGTTTTGTGCTCGCTGTGGCACCGCGTGAGCGTGATCTCTCTCTCTCTCTCTCTCTCTCTGACTGCAAATAGCTAAATTGCATCACAGACAAATGGTTTCATATTATTATACATAGAAATGGCTGGCGAGATAAAATAACTTTCTCTTTATAGCAATAAAGAATGTATTTTCTTAATTTCTCCAGTACCGACAGCAGAAGCGATAACGTCCGAGCTTACCAAAGCCAGTCCTTCACTAGCATATAGTGCGTTGGTATATTTGTATTACTTATTTCTCTGCATTGAGTGACAACCCTCTCAAATATAAGACACACAAACAGAACAAATAAAAGTCTCAGATTCACTGTCTGTAATTGCAAAATTCTTGCTTACTTATTGTGACATGATAGCAACCCTTCTGCTGTGATAATGCAACTTCAACTACACTATCAATATCCAAAGTAGCCGAACGTCATGTTGCCTATCGCGTTTGTCACGTTTTTTTCTTGAAGTTGGCAGTAACATATCAAAAGTTTTTAATTAAATATAAAGGAGTTATACAAATGTAATCCTTACTGTTTTCTCCAAGGAACTTAGCTCCTTGAGGTCTGCTCACTCTGCTGGAAAATGACTCTAGGGGCAGAGTGCGTCGAACACGTGTTCCACAACAACACTAGGCTTCCCACAGATCGCCTGCCTAATAATCGGCTTGATATGCGTGGATATTGGCCGATGCCGATTATGTAAAAATGCAAAAAATCAGCCGATTAATCGGTTCGACCTCTACTCGACTCTGCTCGCTTTTTGGGGGTTGTCCACTGTGGATAGTACCTGGTACGGATTCTTTTTAGTACCACCTCGGTCAAGGTTCCAAGCGAGCCGTGCCGATTCTACATGTGATGTCAAAACCCTGCAGATCACTGATTGGTCAGAGAGAATCGTCACTACAAGTGTCACTGGATTTGCTACACCGGACATCAACCCGCTAGTTTTAAAGTTGGCTACAGCGATAGCAATATCATTTGTTCACTCGACTTTCAAATTGTAAAAAGAAATGGCTGTGCGCAAAACCACGTCGTGTTCAATAAACGAGGTGCAGACATTCCTCTCGTTAGCGACAAACGAAACGACGCAAAATGGAAAAAGTCTTTCAGGAAGTGTCTCAGCTGTTGGCCACACACGGCTACCACCAGACCTACCAACAGTTAGGGAAAAGTAAAAAAAATAAAAAAAAATCTTAAATGTGACTACAGAACCATCAAGGAAAAGTGGAAGTGGTTCGACCACATTGACGCTATCTAGACCGGCGAGCAATGGGAGGAAGAGTACCTTGGACTCAGTCATGGCGTTGTTGGAGTTCCACGATGGAGGATGGCACATTAACTCTATATTCTGCTTGAAAGCTTCACTTAACTGCAGTGGAAAAGCAAGCTTAAGAAAAGTAAACCGAGAGAGCGTAGTCAAACCGTAACGTGCAGTGGAAAAGTGCCAAAAAGAAAAAAAAAAGCACAGACAATCATTGTAAAAGTAATCCATATGACTCCAGTGTTT
This sequence comes from Xyrauchen texanus, assembly GCF_025860055.1. Classification (NCBI taxonomy): domain Eukaryota; kingdom Metazoa; phylum Chordata; class Actinopteri; order Cypriniformes; family Catostomidae; genus Xyrauchen; species Xyrauchen texanus. The sequence continues at coordinate 5,755,273 of NC_068300.1, forward strand.
AATTTAATCTCTTATAAAGCAATTCAATAATTTGGGTGAGAAACTTATAAATATAAATATTTAAGTCCTTTTCACTATATTTGTTTACAGTGCATCTTGAAAGTATTCACAGCGCTTCACTTTTTCAACATTTTGTTATGTTATAGCCTTATTCCAAAAATGGATTAAATTCATAATTGTCCTCAAAATACTACAAGCAATACCCCATAATGACAACGTAAAAGAAGTTTGTTTTAAATCTTTGCAAATGTATTAATAATAAAAAAACTTAAAATATCCCATGTACATAAGTATTCACAGCCTTTGCTCAATACTTTGTTGAAGCACCTTTGGCAGCAATTACAGCCTCAAGTCTTTTTTTGTATGATGCTACAAGCTTGGCACACCTATTTTTGGGCAGTTTCTCCCATTCTTCTTTGCAGGACCTTTCAAGCTCCATCAGGTTGGATGGGGAGCGTCGGTGCACAGCCATTTTCAGATCTCTCCAGAGATGTTCAATCGGGTTCAAGTCTGGGCTCTAGCTGGGCCACTCGAGGACATTCACAGAGTTTTCCCGTAGCCACTCCTTTGTTATCTTGGCTGTGTGCTTAGGTTCATCGTCCAACAGGACAACGACCCTTCGCCCCAGTCTTGCCATTCAGGCCAAAGAGTTCAATCTTTGTTTCATCAGACCAGAGAATTTAGTTTCTCGTGGTCTGAGAGTCCTTCAGGTGCCTTTTGGCAAACTCCAGACACACTGTCATGTGCTTTTTACTGAGGAGTGGCTTCTGTGTGGCCACTCTACCATACAGGCCTCATTGGCGGAGTGCTTCAGAGATGGTTGTTCTTCTGGAAGTTTCTCCTCTCTCCACATAGAAGCAGCTGGAGCTCTGTCAGAGTGACCATCGGGTTCTTGGTCACCTCCCTGACTAAGGCCCTTCTCCCCCGATCGCTCAGTTTGGCCGGACAGCCAGCTCTAGGCAGAGTCCTGGTGGTTCCAAACTTCTTCCATTTCCACAATCCTGTCTCAGAGGTCATCAGACAATTCCTTTGACTCAATGGCTCGGTTTGTGCTCTGACATGCACTGTTAACTGTGGGACCTTATATAGACAGGTGTGTGCCTTTCCAAATCATGTCCAATCAACTGAATTTACCACAGGTGGTCTCCAATCAAGTTGTAGAAACATCTCAAGGATGATCAGTGGAAATAGGATGCACCTGAGCTCAAGTCTTAGTGTAATGGCAAAGACTTGGAATACTTTTTTAAAGCGCATAACTGTTAATTAGAAGGTTTCTGGTTCAATCCCCACAGTCACCACCATTGTGTCCTTGAGCAAGGCACTTAACTCCAGGTTGCTCTGGGGGGATTGTCCCTGTATTAAGTGCACTAAGTTGCTTTGGATAAAAGCGTCTGCCAAATGTATAAATGTAAATGATTGGCCACACTGTGTGCAGGTGCCCTTTATAGCTGGGGGAAGAATAATCAATGTTATTCATCTTTGGGGCAACATAGGTTAATAGCAAATATTAACTACTAATAAAATACTAGACATATAACTAATAACAAAGCATGTAATCTACAGTTTTGATTTGCATGGCATTTCATGTAAAACTCAAATGCATGTATTGAGACAAATATTATACAAATTATATTCGTCTAATTCATGGAATAGAAAATTGCAATTCTTATTAAAAATATTTTACAATATTTAATTTGCTGCTTTCATGAAGAATAATTCTGTTTACATTTTCTTTCATTTTTATTGCCAGGAGAATATAACATATGATACAATAACATCCATTTATTTATATTTGATAATCCTGTTTGAAAATAGAAAATTTGGGCTAGTCCATCGGCACATTTCAAGAAATCAAAGGTTTCGAGTCTTGACAGGTTTTGTTTTTACAACCAGTGTAGGAGGTAATGCGCTAAAAGTAACACGTGTCACGTAATCAGATTACTTTTTCAAGTAACGCAATATTTTTTATTTTAGACCATAATATCGGAGTTACATTTAAAAAAAATAAAAATAACACGTTGCTTTTATACACCTCTACTGTCCCTGTGTTGCGAGAAATCAGGAGTACAAATGTGCAAAAATTAGTAAACGCATTTAGGCGGAGGGATTATAAGACTAGTCTTCCACTGGCCACAACATGATACACAGGGTGAAATACTCGCTCAGTTCATTGACTTATGCAGCCGACCTGCTCTGTGAGACACCTCCCGTAAGTAGGAGAATAGGATGAGAAAAGCTGACTCTGGATTAGTGGCTCAGAGCAGCGTTCTACATCTATTGTGTACGCAGAGAAGGCGTCTTAATTTCTAAAAAGATACAACATTTTTGTTTTATAATAAACATGTAGTTTGATTCATGAAATAAAACATTTTTATGACATTTTTGTAGCAATAAAAATTATTTCATTCAAGTTGTATCAACTTGCACCTTTGAAGTTGTGGAGTCTGTACTCACCGTGGATCAACTCAAAACAAGCGTGCACTGAGAAAAATAATTTATTCATCAGACTATACTGGAAGCACTGTGTGTTTTGCGCTGTAGTTTCAACAGAGCTGGCTCATAAGAATCATTCATTTGTGTTCAACTTCATGTTGTCTTTCTGTGACTGAGGCTAATTCAATCTAAACCATAATCATGAAATGCAGTTACTGTATTAAATTAAATTGGTGTTTTAAAAACATGTCTTTAACATTTGTCCCTCTTATTGTGTTTTAGACCCGATGAAGGTGAGCGGGGAAATTCAAGAGCTGAATGAAGTGGATGAGAAATTTCAGAAAGTTCATATTTTCAAAACTGGAGAAAATTATTTGAGTTGTTCAAAGACTAAAAAGAATTGCCCATCAAAAAGTCTCAAAGAACTGCCAAAAATACTTTCACCTGCTCTCAGTGTGGAAAACATTTTACATATAAAATTCATCTTAAAACACACATGAGAGTTCACACAGGAGAGAGACCTTACAAGTGTTCACACTGTGGAAAGAGTTTGACTCGATTACACGACCTGAAAAGACATGAGAGAATTCACACTGGAGAGAAACCTTACAAGTGCTCACACTGTGGAAAGAGTTTCACTCATTCACAACACCTGAAAACACACGAGAGATTTCACACTGGAGAAAAACCTTACAAGTGCTCACACTGTGGAAAGAGTTGCACTCAGTCACATGACCTGAAAATACATGAGAGAATTCACACTGGAGAAAAACCTTACAAGTGTTCACACTGTGGAAAGAGTTTTACTCGATTATACTGACCTGAAAAAGACATGAGAGAATTCACACTGGAGAGAAACCTTACAAGTGCTCACACTGTGGAAAGAGTTTCACTCATTCACAACACCTGAAAACACACGAGAGATTTCACACTGGAGAAAAACCTTACAATTGCTCACACTGTGGAAAGAGTTTAGCTCAGTCACAGAACCTGAAAATACACGAGATAATTCACACTAGAGAAAAACCTTACAAGTGTTCACACTGTGAAAAGAGTTTCACTAAGTCACATGACCTGAAAATTCACGAGATAATTCACACTGGAGAAAATCCTTACAAGTGCTCACACTGTGGAAAGAGTTTCACTCAATCACAACACCTGAAAACACATGAGAGAATTCACACTGGAGAAAAACCTTACAAGTGCTCACACTGTGAAAAGAGTTTCACTCAGTCACATGACCTGAAAATTCACGAGATATTTCACACTGGAGAAAAACCTTACAAGTGCTCACACTGTGGAAAGAGTTTCACTCAATCACAACACCTGAAAACACACGAGAGAATTCACACTGGAGAAAAACCTTACAAGTGCTCACACTGTGAAAAGAGTTTCACTCAGTCACATGACCTGAAAATACACGCGTAGAGAATTCACACTGGAGAAAATCCTTACAAGTGTTCACACTGTGGAAAGAGTTTCACTCAGTCACACAACCTGAAAATACACGAGAGAATTCACACTGGAGAAAAACCTTACAAGTGTTCACACTGTGGAAAGAGTTTGACTTCGATTACACGACCTGAAAAGACATGAGAGAATTCACACTGGAGAGAAACCTTACAAGTGCTCACACTGTGGAAAGAGTTTCACTCATTCACAACACCTGAAAACACACGAGAGATTTCACACTGGAGAAAAACCTTACAAGTGCTCACACTGTGGAAAGAGTTTCACTCGATCAGATGTCCTGAAAATACACGAGAGATTTCACACTGGAGAAAAACCTTACAATTGCTCACACTGTGGAAAGAGTTTCGTTCAGTCACAGAACCTGAAAATACACGAGATAATTCACACTAGAGAAAAACCTTACAAGTGTTCACACTGTGAAAAGAGTTTCACTAAGTCACATGACCTGAAAATTCACGAGATAATTCACACTGGAGAAAATCCTTACAAGTGCTCACACTGTGGAAAGAGTTTCACTCAATCACAACACCTGAAAAGACATGAGAGAATTCACACTGGAGAGAAACCTTACAAGTGCTCACACTGTGGAAAGAGTTTCACTCAATCACATCACCTGAAAATACACGAGAGAATTCACACTGGAGAAAAACCTTACAAGTGCTCACACTGTGAAAAGAGTTTCTCTCAGTCACATGACCTGAAAATTCACGAGATATTTCACACTGGAGAAAAACCTTACAAGTGCTCACACTGTGGAAAGAGTTTCACTCAATCACAACACCTGAAAACACACGAGAGAATTCACACTGGAGAAAAACCTTACAAGTGCTCACACTGTGGAAAGAGTTTCACTCAAACACAACACCTGAAAAATCACGAGAGATTTCACACTGGAGAAAAACCTTACAAGTGCTCACACTGTGGAAAGAGTTTCACTCGATCAGATGTCCTGAAAATACACGAGAGAATTCACAATGGAAAGAAACCTTACAAGTGCTCACACTGGAAAAACATTGATGTACTTGGCAGACGCTTTTATCCAAAGTGACTTACAGTGCACACAGTGGTGGTGGCTGTGGGAATCAAGCCATCAACCTTCTGCTTACTATTTCTGTGATTTAGCCCACTCACGTGACCACCGCGCCACAAACCCTGAAAATACATGACCCCCCATCTGCTGGCAGGTCATCTCTGTCTACATGGATGAGGGAGGGACAAGGGAAGGAAACCAAAAAAAGTTTGTCTCACACTTTGAAAAGACTTTGACTAAGCCACAAAACCAAAATATTTATGAGAGAATCCATACCGGAGAGAAACCATACCAATGCTCTTCATGTGGGAAGAATTTCAGCCAATTAAGTAATCTACATACACATGGAAAGATTTGCCCAAGTAGTAGAGGTCTGCAGGGGTCTTAAAATTAAACCTGACCCGTACCCGAGATGTGTGGTCCGAGCCTTCCCAGCCTGAATGATACCGTCAGATTTTATGCCCCGACCCAAATCCGAAATTGCTTAATATCTAATCGAGATTGTGATCTTTGAAAGATTAATTGTTCAGCTCTATTGGCAGCTAATCTTGCACACCAACAGCTCTTAGGTCCCAGTATGGTGTCCTGCATCTGCAAAACCTCTTCCCCCATTTTAATGATGATAAGATAAATAATACAATATTTTGTTAAACTTTGATTATTTCAAGTATATATTGACTTGCCTGCTGTGTGTTAACATACTTCTGATGTCATTATTAAAGCCAATCATTCATAATTTGAGGTTGTGTCTAGTGTCTGAATTGACTAATATTAGTGTTGGATCTCATGTACTCAGATAGGAGACAAAGGCAGGCCTACATACAGTACAGTCATAAATCCTGACTTCGGCCTGTAGGAACACTCAAAGCCTGATAACACAAAACAAAGGAGTCCAAACAGACTACAGATCCCATCAAGCCTTGCTCACTTTACACCTATGTATGTAATTGTGAAGGATTGAACTCTCAACTCCTGTTAGATGAAATGCACAACAGAACACACCCTTCAACCATGACATCATCGAGAGTAAAATACCTCAGAGATCCTTCTAAGCTTTGCTTCCAGTGACAGTATGCACCACGTGTAATTGCAGCCCTGCGTCTCCCAGGTGTAGCCTCGTTGTCCAAGGAAATAATGTACATACCTGAACTTTGGCCATACAATCTCCATCTCCCTGGACAAGCCGAGATTTCTCTGTGTTCCAACGAGTACACTGACGGATCCGAAGGAGGCCGCTGAGCAATCCACGTCTCACCCTTTTTCCTGCAGAAATTAAGATGATTTCTCTTCCTTCAACTGAGTCGACTTCGCCGATATGTCCGCCAACCCTCCGGTAATCGACTCTTTTGAATTAATAAAATTGTCTTACCACTTAATGGCACAATTGATTCAATTCACAGGTTACAGACTAGTTCGGTTGGCTCGCCATCAGAGGTGGGTAGTAACGCGTTACATTTACTCTGTTACATTTACTTGAGTAACGTTTTGGGGAAAATGTACTTTAAGAGTATGTCTAAAAGTGGGTACTTTTTACTCTCAAGTAAATTTCTAATACATACTTCTTTACAATGTGTGGCGTTACTGTCATTACATTATTGGGTTTAATTTGAACTAATGTGTAATTTATTGAGAGATTATTGAATGGGACTTTTATGAGAGCGGAAGTTTACAGCTGCGCGTGATGAGACTGTCAAGGTGCAGAAACGTCAATAAATAAATCTTCCTTCTGTTTGTCATTTTTAAAGTATACTGTGTGTTAATATAAAGAGTAAACAAGTTTGATCAAATAAAGAGTACATTTTAAAATGTATCTGTATGTAATTATGTAATATTAATCAAGTAATGATTTGTCAAAAGTTATTTACTACATTCAGAATCAAATAAAGCATTGCAGGAGTGAAGGAAGCAGTGAACTCCCAGCTCATACGTCTTCCCCGTGGTGGATTGTGGGAAATTATCAGTCATCGAGTGTACTTGAAATGTACACTTGAAGTTAGAGTGCATTGTGGGTAAGAATGAGTGAACAAAATTAGGGAAGGAGTGGCTCACTCAGTATTCAGACATTCCTACAAAATAGCAAAAATTAGAAATAGTGCACTATCTAGTGGATGGGGGCGGTTTCAGACACAGCAAGTGTTCCACGATCAGGGTTGGTGCCCTACGTAGGTTGTGTACTCTGCATTTAGAGCGCGGCGGTACTGCTGTTCAGAACTAATTATCTAAATACTGTAACTACACTGAAATAAGAATCCACACAGGACTTTAAAAGCTATGAAATGGCGAAAGGAGGCATTATATTTCAGCATTATATATAATATCCTTGTGGGACATTTTCATGTTTTCACTGTAATAATTATTAGAAATGTTTCCAAACCTCTCTTCATATTGACACATTCATCCAGATCTGACAAGAGCCCTTAATGGGATAGTTCACCCAAAAATTCCAATTCTCATTATTTACTCACCCTCATGCAACCCCAGATGTGAATGAATTTCTCAGCTCTGTAGGTCCATACAATGCAAGTGAATGGGTGGCAACATTTTAAAGTTAAACAAACAAATAAACAAACGTAAATCAGCATAAAAGTAATCCATAAGATTCTAGTGGTTAAATCCGTATCTTCAGAAGCGATGTGATAGGTGTGGATGAGAAACAGAGAAATCACTTTCACATTCCTCTTGTGTTTTTGGTGTTTCGCATTCTGCGAGGGGCACCCGGAAAAATCGCTCTCGAATTTTTGTTAATTTCTCACAAAAGAGAAAAGGACACTTCAGGAAGGTCTTTGTATTAATTGAGAAAACATGTTTGTGTGTGTGGATTTACAGTACTGTGCAGAACTTTTAGACACTTCAGTAAAATAACGTAGAGTAAACAATGTTGTCCACCTTGATCGTTTTTGACCGTGCCACCCCTTCAGCTATGGTGCTGCCCGAGGCAACCACCTAATTCTCCTGTGACTAGTAACGGCCATGTATGTAAGCATCAAAAGGTTCAGTGACCATCCAATGTTGTATGGGACTGCACGGGACAGGGCGCTCCTTCTGCTGACATGAGACACATGTAGCATATTTGGGACAGTTTAGTTCTCTGTTCAGTGAAATTTAAAATACATTTCTCTGTTTATCTCATTAAAAATGAGTTGTGATGCTGTGAATAAGGTGTGTTGTCTGATGTCACTAATGTAACTGTAATAATTTTTTGATAATTTAACCACCAGGGGCCGGTTGCACCAGCTATACGTAAATTACGACATAGCCTTGACGTAAATGGGCACTTAGTCACAATTTATGCACTACTAAATATTTGAGTATTGCACATTAAACTCGGGTAGGACATAACTCTACAAACAAACTAAATATGTATAAATGATTAACGATTGGAATAAAAAAGCAGACTGATATTTTATGGCATCAATCTTTTGACATACAGTATGATGTTGATATTTACACTCGTTTACATTTGAGAGAGAGAAAATAAAACAAACTTTTATGCTTGAAGCAGATCTAATGGTGCAGTTTTCAGGGTGTGTCGCCCGGTGTCAAGTGTCAACACATTCAAAATATATATATGATATTAAAATGAACAAATGTCTATTTTTCCAGCCTGTTGTATTAGTATTTATTTATCACCTCTTATTTATTTCAGATACAGTTCCTATATATTGTTATTTACACAGGGCAAATATACCATTTATCTAAATCTACTTTTATTACGCTTCGTATTTTAATGGGGATATAATTTATGACAGCTGACAGTTACGTGAGCAAACAAGGTTTAAACATCAACTGTAACAAAATAAAACTGAAACGGATGGCTTTTTAACACATCTGTGTACAAATATGAAGGCTGTTCATTGGATAAATACAGGTAAACATCATATTATGTGACTACTTTACGAAGAGCTTACGAACTACTAATTAAGTCTTGTCTTAAGAACAGTTGGTGCAACCAAATTAAGCACCGACTTAGTTACAAACTAACTAGCAGTTACTAATCCCTTAGTGTGAACTTTGTTTCAAATTAAGTGAGACCTTATGCACAGTTGGTGCAACCCTACCCAGACACACACATACTGAATATAATGAAAAGATCGTGAATACGTTTTTTAGAACTTTTATCCCGCAGTCCAGTAGGTGGCGGTAAAGCATCAAGAGCTGTTTTGCAAACCGCCAATGACTCCAAAGAAGAAGAAGAACTTATTTCGGTGTGGCGGGAATGCACCTATCGTTTGTTTGCCAACAAGTTAAGTTTGTTAAACCGCCATAAAACACCCAAAAAAAGAAGAGGAACTTATTTCGGTACGTGCCCAATCTTTTATATTTTTCGATGTGTATTTTTCCCCTTTAACACGGGTAGGATGGCGTTATCAACTTTTTGACAATATATATATTGTGTGTGTGTGTGTGTGTGTGTGTGCGCGTCTGTCTGTCTCTCTCTCAATGGAGAAATAATGAAAAAGCAACTAATGACGGATAAAAATAACCATGTCGGAACCTTTACAACTCATATCCATCCGAGTGACGGAACATTTGTTTTTGGAGCACAAACTCTGACTGGCGACGCTCAAAAATGCTCGAAAATTTGTAATGGTCGACATTTATTTTTTTACAGGAATATAATTTTAAGCGGTATATGGATGAACTTAATCCTGGAATAGCGAACAAACATAGTGACCAATAAACCAAATGTAATTTTGACTGATGGTTTTCCAAACCTAACATGCTTCAAGATGACATAACTATGTTGCTTGAGAAAGCCAACATATTATGTTACATAAACTTATTATTATTAATACTATTTTTGTATTTTTCTGAGACTAAAATTTCAACAGCCTTACCTCCAAGAGAAGCTTACGAACTACTAGTTAAATCTTGACTTAAGAACAGGTGGTGCAACTATATATATATATTAATTTATTTTTATTATAAATTGTCCTCCCTGCTCAGGAGGGGTGATGTAAATCACAAAAAAAACTGAAAAAGAACTCCTAAGAGAGAAGAGCGCTTGTGAAATGATGTTATAAGCAGAGACTACTGTGGGGAGTGTGGGTGCCCTCAAGCACTCTCAGAGCTGTAACTAGTTTGCCACACCCCTCAGAGATGAAGGTCAGCTTCACCTGCAGGGCCTCTAGCTTGTCATCTGTATCAAGCAGTTCTAGGATGTTTCTAACTGCCTGAGCGGAGGAATTCTCAGCCATAAAAAACTCCTTGTAGAGATGGACATGGTCAGCATGGTACTGAACTGATTGGAACCAGCTATTCCATCTTGTATTTTCTGGCTCAGGAGATACCTTGTGCTTCACAGCCTCCTTTATTGTCAACAGTCATCTCCTCTTTCTTGCCGGTTTTTTGAAGAAAGCAGATTTCACTCACATCACTAAAACTGTGACCTCGCTGAAGTAATTGTAGTGTTGCCAGGTCTCTCCCACCAAATTGATGACATGGCACAAGCAGGTTGCATGCACACTGTTAGGCATTAGACCCTTCAATACATCTTTGTAGGCTTTAAGACAATATGATGCATTGTCATTTACCACAGCCAGAATGTCATTTAAGTTCATCTGACTGTTGTGGAGAGACTGCAGCACTGCCTGAGAAAATGATGAATAGTTGCAGCTCTCCATGAAGATCACATCAGTTAGAAAGTATTTTCCTTCATTACCTGTTGAATTAAATAAAAAACAAATTGGAAAAATACTTAATACTTCTTCCAAATAGACTAATGTGCCTTAGGTGTTAATATTAGAAATGTACATGAATTATAATGAGCTAAATCAAAGTTATAGAATACCTAGCATTGTTAAACCTACAATCGATTTACTACAATAAAAGCCAATGCTAATTTAATAAACACTCACCTATTACAATGTTGAGGACACTCCGATCTCGGTTGTCTGAAGTTTCATCGACAACAATGAAGATTTTCTTTCCGCGGATCTCTTGCATGACTTTTTGCATGTGTTGTTCAAAGACGCGCGGCAGGTGAATCTGTCTCAGGCTACTTTCGTTTTCTGGTAGTGCGCCTCCCTGTTTGCAATGCTTCAAAAGAAAGGGACGCATCTTCCTCATTTTCTCAAGCGGTATGTCCGTCTCTGCACACATTGCAACAAAATCCTTGAGATGGACTCTCGATTTTAGATGGTCATTGCAGGTATCTCTACGAGTCCAGTCAATAGTGTGTTGGCAAAACTTACAGAAAAGCTGTTGGCCAGACTCCTAGTAGTCACTGGGATATTGTTCCGCCCGGTACTTGGCAGATAATTGTGTGTTTCTTGATGTTTTAGATGCCAGTTGTTTTACCGGAGGCAAGTCGTTTAGACATGTTTCTTATCAATGATGGCAGTTCACGTGTGAACATGAATATTCGAGACATGGTTAATGTATTAAGGCACCTTTCTCCTAGGGTTGGGCGATGTCCCCTAAATTGGCAGTTGACGATGTTGACAGTAAAACATCGCGATGGACGATGATATCGTCGGTGGGGGGTGGCGGTTTAATATAATTTCATATAATTTTCAAAAATGATATGAAAAATTATAATTTCGTTATTTTACTAACCCAACTAATGACTCGTCGGCGCTTTATCAGTAGGTTGCACGACACGTGAAGCATTTTTTTTTTTTAACTTTCACTTAAGAAGAGTTGTGCACTTTTTATTTTAATATATCTCTTTACATAAATACTATTTTCCACTTAAAAACAATAATTTCGTTATTTTACTCAATGAGCAAAAGGTCGAGGCAGAAATGACTACCTGCAGGAAATGGCCATTGATGGGGAAGAGGACCCGCTGACTTGGTGGAAAACGAACGACAAAAGGTTTCCGTTCATGGCAAGATTAGCACGGAAATATCTGTGCATGTGTGCTACCAGTACTCCATCAGAGCGGGTCTTCAGCACAGCGGGTAGTGTAGTTACTCCAATCCGCAGCTTATTAAAACCAGATAAAGTGAATATGTTGGTATTTCTGGCCAGAAACATCGAAATTTAAACATGGTCTATGGTGAAAGATAGTAGACTTCTTTACGCATTTTTCTCCATCCGTTGCGGAGCTATTCGATTTTGCATATTATTTTTTAAACGTTCATTTGTGTAGTTCATATGACCACTTTACAATATTTCAATAACATAATTTATTTTGTAGCCTGTGCTGAAGTTAATTGTGCTGCTAATTATAAGTGAAATGTTAATGCCGAGTTTCGGTCTGAGTGTTGTTCCGTTTTCTTGTTTTATTTGTTGTTCTTCTATGTTTTAATAAATGTGTGTTATTCATATTCACCTTGTTTCTTTCATTTGATTTGACATTATGGATTGATGGCCAAGGAAATGTTTCTTTAAAAGTATTAACCAGACAAAAGTTATTTGACGTTCGCTGGTCTGGGTTTATCTTAAACTGCCGCTTCAGTGTAAAGAGCTATGTGACAATGAGCAAGATTTTCTGAGACACAACTACTAATAATTAATTAATAAAGTCTATTTTCTAGTAGCCTACAACATAAAATAGTTTAATCTAAATGTACAGTGTAAGACATGTAAAAAAAAAGACAAGAAGCTAACAATGTCAAGATCAATATTTGTGTAGCCTGCCTGACACGGTATTTTCACAGACTAACACGTCACGTCTCTGGCATATACATATATGCATTAGTTATATTCTCAATTTAATTTACAGAGCAATCCCTGCAAAGTTTTTAGGTTAACTATAGAAGAGACTTGGATTAGTGAGTCACACTAGCAAGACTCGCAAAAGGGGGCGTGGCATCACGATGGTGGCTCGACATCGTGATGTTGGTCAGCCATCACAACCCTACTTTCTCCTTATCATTAAATGCATGCAGGACTTAAACATTTTAAAGTCCTTTATACTGTTGCACGAATTCTGTTGCTTATATGAATTTAAACCATCAGCTTTGTACACAGCCAGGGTAAACTGCACCTTATCTCTGTGTTTGGAAGCGTTTTGTGAATCAGATGCTGTTTTCTGTAGTCCTTCAAATAAACGCACTGCACCTGTGAGACGCAGATTCCCTGAGCTTGTCCCAACAGTCACTTGCTCGCTCTGCTGTTGTCCAACACTCGTTTGGCCAAACAAATGTTATTTCACATAAGGCTGACATTTATGTGGATTTATAATAGAGACCCCTGGGCAACTGCCCAATCAGCCCGGTGGTTAATCCGTCCCTGCCAGTTCTCATATTCTGCAAATAAATGCTCTAAATGACAATATTTTTATTTAGAATTTGGGAGAAATGTTATCAGTAATTTATAGAATAAAACAGACATTTTCATTACTGAAACAAATACCTATAAATGGTAAATCCAGAGAAACTGGTAATTTTTGCTGTGATCTCTTAATTTTTAACTGTATGATTTCCTTAAAGATGCTGGATATCTCAGCTGAAGAAAGAGGTGACGTCACTGAAGTCAAAACTGATGGAGAGAGACGACAGGTTACAGGTTAAACATTCATTTCATCCTTAAAGTTGAGATTGTAATTTTTTAAATGATGTGATGAACGGTACAGATGTGATTGTGTTGTGTTTGTCAGGAGCTGGAAAAGGTTTCCTGTCAATCTTCAGTGTGTGTGACTGATGGGACCTCCACAGAATGTCAGGATTCAGTGTGGAGCGGCAGAGATCAGTCCACACCACAGCGACTGCTGGACAAACTCTCTGAACAGAGATCCAGAGACACACAGGACTCACAGCTCACTTTACTCTGTTCTACAGCCGGTAATCAGGGTGATCAAACCTCCACAGAGTCTCTGACTTCTGTCTGTAACACTGGAGAACAGCAGATGCTGCAGATACCAGTGAAGACTGAAGTGAAGCTGGAGGAGATAAAATACGAAAACACAGCAGAGGAACAACAGAGAGAAGATGATGATGATGATCAAACCTCCTCAGAGTCTCTGGCTTCTGTCTGTAAAGTTGAGGAACAGCAGATACCTGTGAAGATTGAAGTGAAGCTGGAGGAGATAAATGAAGAAAACACAGCAGAGGAACAACAAAGAGAAGGAGAAGATGATGATCAAACCTCCACAGAGTCTCTGACTTCTGTCTGTAACGCTGGAAAACAGCAGATGCTGCAGATACCATTGAAGATGAAGATGTGTTCAGTGAAGCTGCTGGACTGCAGGAACCTGATGAAGATGAGAGGAGAATCCACAGCAGTGAAACAACAGAGCGATGATGATTTTATTCCTTTTGGTATGTTTCTTATTATATTGTGTGATCTAGTTGCATTCAGATTTCAAAGGGAAAGTCTCTGATTTCAGGATGGAATACATCAGTCATTAATCAGTTTAGTACAGCATAATTAAAAAGTGCAGAAACAAAAGAAAAAGAAAATGCTAAAAACTGTTGCACCATGTCTTTTAATTAGGGGGCCAAGCACCAAAGGTGCTCTAATCCTAATGTTTTTGTACTGATTTTTTCTTATTCTGTTTTCTGCCTTAAAAGTGTTTTTTCAGCAAAAACCATAAGTCCTAGATACAACAAACTTATGGGGCTTTTCCACTGCCCAGTACAACTAGACTCTGCTCGCTTTTTGGGGAGTTTTCCACTGTGGATAGTACCTGGTACCGGATACTTTTTTTAGTACCACCTCGGTCGAGGTTCCAAGCGAGCCGTGCCGATTCTACATGTGATGTCAAAACCCTGCAGATCACTGATTGGTCAGAGAGAATCGTCACTACAAGTGTCACTGGATTTGCTACACGGGACATCATCCTGCTAGTTTTAAAGTTGGCTACAGCGATAGCAGTATCATTTGTTCACTCGACTTTCAAATTGTAAAAAGAAATGGCTGTGCGCAAAACCACGTTGTGTTCAATAAATGAGGTGCAGACATTCCTCTCATTAGCGACAAACGAAACGACACAAAATGGAAAGTCTTTCAGGAAGTGTCTCAGCTGTTGGCCACACACGGCTACCACCAGACCTACCAACAGTTAGGGAAAATAAAAAATCATAAATGTGACTACAGAACCATCAAGGAAAAGTGGAAGTGGCTCGACCACATTGATGCTATCTAGCGAGCAATGGGAGGAAGAGTACCTCAGAGGTCATCAGACAATTCCTTTGACTCCATGGCTCGGTTTGTGCTCTGACATGCACTGTTAACTGTGGGACCTTATATAGACAGGTGTGTGCCTTTCCAGATCATGTCCAATCAACTGCACGTGAGCTCAATTTTAAGTGTCTTGGCAAAGATTTGGAATACTTGTGTACATGATTTTTTTTTAAAGCGCATAACTGTTAATTAGAAGGTTGCTGGTTCAATCCCCACCGTCACCACCATTGTGTCCTTGAGCAAGGCACTTAAATCCAGGTTGCTCTGGGGGGATTGTCCCTGTATTAAGTGCACTTTGGATAAAAGCTTCTGCCAAATGCATAAATGTAAATGATTGGCCACACTGTGTGCAGGTGCCCTTTATAGCTGGGGGAAAAATAATCAATGTTATTCAGCTTTGGGGCAACATAGGTTAATAGCAAATAGTAACTACTAATAAAATACTAGAGAGATAACTAATAACAAAGCATGTAATCTACAGTTTTCATTTGCATAGCATGTCATGTAAAACTCAAACACATGTATTGAGACAAATATTATACAAATTATACTTCGTCTAATTCATGGAATAGAAAATTGCAATTCTTATTAAAAATATTTTACAATATTTAATTTGCTGCTTTCATGAAGAATAATTCTGTTCACCTTTTCTTTCATTTTTATTGCCAGGAGAATATAACATACTATACGATAACATCCATTTATTCACATTTGATAATCCTGTTTGAAAATAGAAAATATGGGCTAGTCCATCGGCACATTTCAAGAAATCAAAGGTTTCGAGTCTTGACAGGTTTTGGTTTTTACAACCAGTGTAGGAGGTAATGCGCTAAAAGTAACATGTGTCACGTAATCAGATTACTTTTTCAAGTAACGCAATATTTGTTATTTTAGACCATAATATCGGAGTTACTTTAAAAAAAAAAAAATAACCCGTTGCTTTTGTACACCTCTACAGTTCCTGTGTTGCAAGAAATCAGGAGTACAAATGTGCAAAAAATCAGTAAACGCATTTAAGCGGAGGGATTATAAGACTAGTCTTCCACTGTCCACAACATGATACACAGGTGAAATACTCGCTCAGTTCATTGACTTGTGCAGCCGACCTGCTCTGTGAGACACCTCCCCGTAAGTAGGAGAATAGGATGAGAAAAGCTGACTCTGGATCAGTGGCTCAGAGCAACGTTCTACATCTATTGTGTACGCAGAGAAGACGTCTTCATTTCTAAAAAGATACAACAATTTTGTTTTATAATAAACATGTAGTTTGATTCATGAAAAAAAACATTTTATGACATTTTGGTAGCAATAAAAATTATTTCATTCAAGTTGTATCAACTTGCACCTTTCAAGTTGTGGAGTCTGTACTCACCGTGTATCAACTCAAAACAAGCGTGCACTGAGAAAAATAATTTATTCATCAGACTATACTGGAAGCACTGTGTGTTTTGCGCTGTAGTTTCAACAGAGCTGGCTCATAAGAATCATTCATTTGTGTTCAACATCATGTTGTCTTTCTGTGACTGAGGCTAATTCAATCTAAACCATAATCATGAAATGCAGTTACTGTATTAAATTAAATTGGTGTCTTAAAAACATGTCTTTAACATTTGTCCCTCTTATTGTGTTTTAGACCTGATGAAGGTGAATGAGGATATTCAAGATCTGAATGAAGTGGATGAGAAATTTCAGAAAGTTCATATTTTCAAAACTGGAGAAAATTATTTGAGTTGTTCAAAGACTAAAAAGAATTGTCCATCAAAAAAGTCTCGAAGAACTGCCAAAAATACTTTCACTTGCTCTCGGTGTGGAAAACATTTTACATATAAATTTCATCTTAAAACACACATGAGAGTTCACACAGGAGAGAGCCCTTACACATGCCATCAGTGTGGAAAAAGTTTAACATCTGTAGGCCATTTTAAAGATCATCTCCACTGTCACTCTGGGGAAAGGCCATTTGAATGTGATCAGTGTGGTATAACATTTGTTGTGGATACAAACTTAAGAAAACACCTGAAAAATCACACAAATGAGAAGTCTTACAAGTGCTCACACTGTGGAAAGAGTTTCACTCGATCACATGACCTGAAAATACACGAGAGAATTCACACTGGAGAAAAACCTTACAAGTGCTCACACTGTGGAAAGAGTTTCACTCGATCACATGTCCTGAAAATACACGAGAGAATTCACACTGAAGAAAAACCGTACAAGTGCTCACATTGTGGAAAGAGTTTCTCTCAGTCACAACACCTGAAAAAACATGAGAGAATTCACACTGGAGAAAAACCTTACACGTGCTCACACTGTGGAAAGAGTTTCACTCGATCACATGTCCTGAAAATACACGAGAGAATTCACACTGGAGAAAAACCTTACAAGTGCTCACAATGTGGAAAGAGTTTCTCTCAGTCACAACACCTGAAAAAACATGAGAGAATTCACACTGGAGAAAAACCTTACAAGTGCTCACACTGTGGAAAGAGTTTCACTCGATCACATGACCTGAAAATACACGAGAGAATTCACACTGGAGAAAAACCTTACAAGTGCTCACACTGTGGAAAGAGTTTCACTCGATCACATGTCCTGAAAATACACGAGAGAATTCACACTGGAGAAAAACCTTACAAGCGCTCACACTGGAAAAACATTGATGTACTTGGCAGACGCTTTTATCCAAAGTGACTTACAGTGCACACAGTGGTGGTGGCTGTGGGAATCAAGCCATCAACCTTCTGCTTACTATTTCTGTGCTTTAGCCCACTACGCGATCACCGCGCCACAAACCCTGAAAATACATGGTCCCCCCCATCTGCTGGCAGGTCAACCCTGTCTACCTGGATGAGGGAGGGGACAAGGGGAAGGAAACCAAGTTTGTCTCACACTTTGAAAAGACTTTCACTCAGCCACAAATCCAAAATATTTATGAGAGAATCCATACCGGAGAGAAACCATACCAATGCTCTTCATGTGGGAAGAATTTCAGCCAATTAAGTAATCTACATACACATGGAAAGATTCGCCTAAGTAGTAGAGGTCTGCAGGGGTCTTAAAATTAAACCCGTACCCGAGATGTGTGGTCCGAGCCTTCCCAGCCCGAATGCTACCGTCAGATTTTAAGCCCCGAATCCGAAATTGCTTAATATTTAATCGAGATTGTGATCTTTGAAAAATTAATTGTTCAGCTCTATTGGCATCTAATCTTGCTCATCAACAGCTCTTGGGTCCCAGTATGGTGTCCTGCATCTGCAAAACCTCTTCCCCATTTTAATGATAAGATAAATAATACAATATTTTGTTAAACTGATTATTTCAAGTGTATATTGACTTGCCTGCTGTGTGTTAACATACTTCTGATGTCATTATTAAAGCCCATCATTCATAATTTGAGGTTGTGTCTAGTGTTTGAATTGACTAAAATTAGTGTTGGGTCTCATGTACTCAGATAGGAGACAAAGGCAGGCCTACATACAGTACAGTCATAAATCCTGACTTCGGCCTGTAGGAACACTCAAAGCCTGATAACACAAAACAAAGGGAGTCCAAACAGACTACAGATCCCATCAAGACTTGCTCACTTTACACCTATGTATGTAATTGTGAAGGATTGAACTCTCAACTCATGTTAGATGAAATGCACAACAGAACACACCCTTCAACCATGACATCATCGAGAGTATAATACCTTGGAGATCTTTCTAATCTTTGCTTCCAGCGACAGTTTGCACCACGTGTAATTGCAGCCCTGCGTCTCCCTGGTGTAGACTCGTTGCCCAAGGAAGTAACGTACATACCTGAACTTTGGCCATACAATCTCCATCTCGCTGGACGAGCCAAGATTTATCTGTGTTCCAACGAGTACACTGACGGATCCGAAGGAGGCCGCTGAGCAATCCGCATCTCACCCTTTTTCCTGCAGAAATTAAGATGATTTCTCTTCCTTCAACCGAGTCGACTTCGCCGATATGTCTGCCAACCCTCAGAGAATCAGCGGCCGTACTGCCCGCCAACAGAGCAAGGAAACATCCTACCGTCATCACCCGAGCTTAACCGAGTCAAAGTGAAACGATAGAAGAAGCACACATTCTACCCGCGTCCTCACACAACACAAGTAAAAGGTTTACGTCTGGGCAGAGATGGATTATAATAGTGTTATATTGTGTATCAAGTAGGGTTGCAGTGGTATACCATGGTATGAAAATTGATGGTTTTCATACTGTGTACATTTGCTTATCTATGGGATTGAGAAAAAAATGCAACCGGACGGAGAATCTCACCTGCGCATGCGCATCTCATTTCCTCCTCGACTGCCTGTCAGACTCGTCAACTTGCAGAGCAGAAACGCACACATGCAGTGCAGAAAATGTCAGAGAGAGACGAGGTGAGGGGGTCTGACTTAAGTGAGTATGTTTCTGGGTCGTGGACAGCAGGGAAAGAACAATGCTATGGTTCTCCCATTGAAGATATTTCAGCAGCCGCCCAAGTGATACCCTGTTCAGGTCTGTAGATTTAATGATAATCTCGCAATCAGGTAAAGGATTCTCATCTGCACTTTTGCACGAGTGTAACGAGCTCGCGATCATGATCTGCTCTTCTCTCTGGCGTGCGCGTGCAACAACCGGGCTTCCTTCGATATCTCGGAGTGCAGACCTCAAAACTGATGTGACCAATTTAAATTCTAGTGAGACTTTTCTAGTTTAAAGCGTTACGGAGGAAGTCAAGTAAAATCTCTGAAACAGAAGGCACCCCTGACATGCCAAACAGCACTGAGGAGAAAAATTCAATATACATAATTATACATATACACTCACCTAAAGGATTATTAGGAACACCTATTAAATTTCTCATTAATGCAATTATCTAATCAACCAATCACATGGCATTTGCTTCAATGCATTTAGGGGTGTGGTCCTGGTCAAGACAATCTCCTGAACTCCAAACTGAATGTCAGAATGGGAAAGAAAGGTGATTTAAGCAATTTTGAGCGTGGCATGGTTGTTGGTGCCAGACGGGCCGGTCTGAGTATTTCACAATCTGCTCAGTTACTGGGATTTTCACGCACAACCATTTCTAGGGTTTACAAAGAATGGTGTGAAAAGGGAAAAACATGCCTTGTTGATGCTAGAGGTCAGAGGAGAATGGGCCGACTGATTCAAGCTGATAGAAGAGCAACTTTGACTGAAATAACCACTCGTTACAACCAAGGTATGCAGCAAAGCATTTGTGAAGCCACAACACGCACAACCTTGAGGCGGATGGGCTACAACAGCAGAAGACCCCACCGGGTACCACTCATCTCCACTACAATTTGCAAAAGCTCAAAAAAATTGGACAGTTGAAGACTGGAAAAATGTTGCCTGGTCTGATGAGTCTCGATTTCTGTTGAGACATTCAGATGGTAGAGTCAGAATTTAGCGTAAACAGAATGAGAACATGGATCCATCATGCCTTGTTACCACTGTGCAGGCTGGTGGTGGTGGTGTAATGGTGTGGGGGATGTTTTCTTGGCACACTTTAGGCCCTTAGTGCCAATTGGGCATCGTTTAAATGCCACGGCCTACCTGAGCATTGTTTCTGACCATGTCCATCCCTTTATGGCCACCATGTACCCATCCTCTGATGGCTACTTCCAGCAGGATAATGCACCATGTCACAAATCTCGAATCATTTCAAATTGGTTTCTTGAACATGACAATGAGTTCACTGTACTAAAATGGCCCCCACAGTCACCAGATCTCAACCCAATAGAGCATCTTTGGGATGTGGTGGAACGGGAGCTTCGTGCCCTGGATGTGCATCCCACAAATCTCCATCAACTGCAAGATGCTATCCTATCAATATGGGCCAACATTTCTAAAGAATGCTTTCAGCACCTTGTTGAATCAATGCCACGTAGAATTAAGGCAGTTCTGAAGGCGAAAGGGGGTAAAACACAGTATTAGTATGGTGTTCCTAATAATCCTTTAGGTGAGTGTACATCGATTTTTCATGAGTAAAAGTTATATTTTGACACAATTTTATAGTTTCATGTTAAATAAACTAAAGGTAGAATCTATTAGACCTCATTTTATATCAACTGTTTCATTTTTAGTTAAAGTTTCAAGATGAGATTCATCTAGTATATTTAGTTTTTCATAAATACCATCATTTGTTTTTATTATTACTATTATTTAAGACTAGCTACACTGACCTAACCATGGTTGTATTAGAATGAGGGCCAGTTGAATAAGTTCGTACTACCATCTAGTGGCAATGTAACTATAACATCCTTATTAGGATTTTTGATTAGGCAGTCAGTTGCTTACCTATAACTAGGACCCATTATATGCTAAGGACCCAGTAGTTATGCTGCAATTCTGTTGTACCTCATGTGCCATTGATCTTGATACTGTGGATAATCCCAGTTCATCAAAGATGTTCTTTGCTAATGTTGTTAATTGTATCATGTGTGCATGCATCAAATAAACCACACACACATATCTACATACCTTGAAACTACTTCACTGAATCTGTACATATAAACATCAGTGTGTGAAGAATAAAGAAGGTTAATTTTTCTACAAAGAGTGGTCTGTGAGTGGTGCATTGATATATCTCCTCTTCAATCGGACAGTCTCTGGTGGTTGCAAACTGATAGTAATTAGCACCTAAGTGCCTTTATAGTATAGCTCAAACGGTACACTCTTTCACATGGTCCTTCGAGCCGGATACTGCAACTTCTAGAGCTGTAATAATGTCCACAGTAAGAGAGGATATTTGTGATGCAACAGTTCGCCAACGTCGTAGAGTACACCCCTCAAGTTGCCTTGTTGATTATGAGGTTGATCATGTGCCAGTGCAAAGAACTTTACAAATACCACTAGACCACTCCGATGAGGAAGAACCAGTAATTGGGTCCACAGGAGGTGCATCACCTGATAGTGCCTATTTACCTGCCTATGGAAGGAATCTTTACCCTCTCCAAAAGTACTACATATGTGTCTGAAAGATCTTGAGGAGGAGAATAAGCAGCTAAGATGTAACATAAAACTACTCTCTGAAATGCATCCTTCATTGCCATCTCATACAATTCAATCACCAAGATGACTGATCAGTAACACTGAGGATGAAACCTCTACCTCATTGAGTTCATTGTCACACAGTAAAGGAGTAACATCTACAAGAGATCAAGGAGATCCACGTTATGACAAAATTAAGTCAGTGAGACATGGTGAGGACAAGTTACAAACAAAAAGTCAGCAGAACAGAATTGATGAGATCATTAAAGAGCTACAGAGTATGAAAGTATATCCTAAGCCTGCTAGATCAAGATCACCATCACCAGAAGGATCATCGGTTTGTCTTAAGGGTGAGCATGCAGATTATCACCATCATAATCCTAGGCAGCCTTCTAAACGTAATCACAGCCCTGAATTCAGACAACAGAATCCATTTGTGGTTCATCGCACTTGGTCCCCACTCCGTAGAGAGAACACTTACCGTGGTCCAACTCCTACTATCCCTGACTTTGTGAGAGAGGATCCATGTGAGTTTGCAAGGTTGAAAGTAGCTCTTGATAATATTCTGCCCATAGATGCTACAGAGCGGTTCAAGTTTAAAATACTTACGGACCACTTGAAGTTAGAAGAAGCATTGCTTATTGCTGATTCATATAGTAATAGCAGTTATCCATACAGCCATACAATGCAAGCTCTCACTGAACTGTATGGACAGCCCCATCAGCTCGCTCTTCAGCGCATCGCAGGGCTGATGGATGGACCTAGCGTAGAAGTGGTGACACCAGATCATTTAGGCTTTTCGCGATTGAAAGTAAGAGCTTTCTTCGAATGCTAGACCAGTTAGGAAACCACGGATATACTGAATTAAAATGGGGTTCTCATGTCTCCAGACTCCTAGCTAAACTTCCTTAAAATGTGAATCACCTTCAAACACCAATACCTACCCTACTTGATCTATCAGAGTGGTTGGAGTATGAAGTCAGAGTACAAGAGGATGGTACTCAGTTTAGCACTGATCTAAGTAGAGAGAAGCAGGGTTATCGGAGGGAACAACCGAGAGGACAGAAAGTTCCTTATAAGTCTACTGCTGTCTTTCATGGAAGTGAACAAAGGCAAATTGTCAAAACTGAGCAGTCTCACCACAATGTGGTTTCTGAAACAAAACCTCAAGAGAAGCCAAATAAATTGTGTCCATTCTGTAACACAACACAACACTATCTTAATCAATGTTCTAATTTCAAGTTACTGAACAAAGAGCAGATTGATACTTGGATTACTTCCAATCAGAGATGTTGGAAATGTGGACGTGATCACCAGGTGGGCCAGTGTACTCTCAAAGCTAAATGCAAGAAATATCAAAGGAGACATTTAGAGCTCCTGCATGATGTCAATACAGGAAAGAGTGCCAATGCCACAAAACCCTATCCATTCCGTCAGTACTTCAGTTGAAACCCTGTATGTTGATCGACCAACAGGCAGCAGCAAAGTCTTGCTAAAATTGAGTAGAGTCATCTTGCGAAACGGAGATCTCTCACTAGACACTTATGCTCTGTTAGATGATGGTTCAGAACGCACTATACTTCTCAAGAAGCAGCTCAGTATCTTAATCTACAAGGCAGTCCTGAAGACTTGTCTCTCCAGCACAGTGCGTCAGGATATCCGCGATCATCCATGGCTTCTCAGTATCCTTTTCTGTGTCTCCTGCCACACAACCAAATCGAAGTTTTAACATCAGACAGGCCTTCACAGCTGATGAGTTGGGATTGTCACCTCATACATACCCAGTCAAAACTCTCCAAAAGAGATATTGTCATCTCAGAGACTTGCCTCTTCAGTCAATTGAACAAGCAAGGCCACTACTGCTCATTGGGTCAGACTACACTCATTTAATAACACCAATTGAACCAGTTTGCTTGGGTCCCTATGGCAGTCCAGCGGCAGTAAAGACTCGTTTAGGGTGGACACTTCAATGTCCATCAAAGAACCTTGAACACAGTCTACACACACAGCATTGCCTGTTCACCTCCGTTAAGCCTTTGTCTAACGAGCTTTTCAGTCATGTCGTGAAACTGTGGCAGATAGACACACTGCCATTCAGAAATGAAAAGCTTATAACAAGGTCAAAGCAAGATGCAGAGGCTATGCGCATACTAGAATAAAAAACAGTCAGGATTGAAGTGAAAGGTGTTCAAAGATATGCCACTCCCCTTTTGTGGAAAACCAGTCTTCCTCCTTTAGCAGCTCCATGGGAAGCAGTACTGCCTCATCTTCGGAAGACCGAGAAACAGTTGTCACACAACTCTGAAAAGTCTCAGGTATACAATGCTGAAATAAGCAAATTATTGGATGCAGGCTATGTAATGAAAATCCCACAATCAACAGCTGCAGAAAACCAAGGGTGGTACATTCCACACCACATGGTCCACCATAATGGGAAGAACAGGATTGTTTTCAACTGCTCCTTCAATTACAAGGGTATAAACTTGAATGAACACCTTCTTCCTGGACCTACATTAGGGGCAACACTGCTGGGAGTACTTCTTCGCTTTGAGTACGCTGTAGCCATTAGCAGCTGATAATAAAGGGATGTTTCATCAAGTCCGTCTCCTGTCAGAGGACCAAACATTCCTGAGATTTCTCTGGTGAGACTTGAACATCAACAACCCACCTGATGTGTACCAGTGGTTAGTGTTACCTTTTGGAACCACCTGCAGCCTGTGCTGCGCCAGGTTTGCTCTACAAAAGCATGTTGCAGACCATAACCAACCTGATAGCGATATTTGTGCATCAATAGAGCGCTGCTTTTATGTGGATAATTGGTTACAAAGTATCCCTTCCCTTGATACTGCCAGGAAATTAGTAGATGACATGCGACACATGCTTGGTGATGGTGGATTTGAACTGCGCCAGTGGGCTAGCAACACTCCTCAACTGATAAATCACCTGCCACAGGAGATTAGATCAGAAAGCTGTGAGCTTTGGTTTAGTCTGGACAGATCAGATCCTCAAGAGCATACACTGGGACTTAGATGGATGTGCAGATCTGACACGCTTGGCTACAAACACGGTCACATAGAAAAAGCTGAACCCTACAAAAAAAAGCTGTTACACTACAAAAATAGATCCACTAGTCAGCTCAAGAAGCGTTCATGTCTTTAGTGATGCCTCTGAGCGAGCATATGGCGCTGTGGCCTATCTTCGCACTGAGGATGCTCAAGGAAAAATTGAAGTGGCATTCTTGGCAGCTAGATCAAGGGTAGCTCCTAGAAAGCAACAGACAATACCAAGACTTGAACTTTGTGCAGCTCTAACTGGAGCTCAACTAGCAGCTATCCTGAAAAAAGAGCTTACCTTGGAAATCAGCAGTTTCAATTACTGGGCTGATTCCACTACTGTTCTGCACTGACTTCAATCAGACTCATTCTACTTTAAGGTGTTTTTGTAGGAACCAGAGTTGCAGAGATCCAGGAGCTTACTGACTCCCAAGCATGGTCTTATGTGAACACGCAAGAAAACCCCCCGATGACATAACTCGTGGCATGTCGTTGTCACAGCTTGCAGAACATAACCGCTGGACAAACGGTCCTGCCTTTCTGTGGAAACCTAAAATCTTCTTGGCCTAAATTACCTAAAATAGAGCCAGTAGATTATACAGAGGAACTGCTTAAGTCTACATCTTTTCACCTCCTAATAACTTCCAATGATCAGTAGCCAATTAATGCTACTCAATTCAAAACATTCCAAGAGCTTGTGCAAGCAACTGTCCAATCTCTTCACGGGGCGGCCAGTGCTACTAGCCCTCCCTTGGCTGACTCATACAGGAAAGCTGAACTAAAAATCCTAAAATATTCACAAATGGAGAGCTTCCCTGATGATTACAAACAGCTTCAAGCAGGGAAATCAGTTTTTTCGAGCAGTCGCTTAATGACACTGTCCCCTGAGTTTAATTCTGACACTCACCTGATTAGAGTAGGTGGGCGACTTCGAAGGTGTAATCAGCTAAGCTCTGATATTCTTCATCCAATTGTCCTAGACCCAGTTCATCCAGTAACTAAATTACTAATTAGGCAATATGATGCACATCTACACCACCCTGGTTCAGAGTATGTATTCGCTGAAATCAGAAGGCGTTTCTGGATTCTGAGAGGACGGCAAGCTGTTCGTTCTATTAAAAAGCAATGCATTGAGTGTCGTAGATGGCGTGGCAGTCCAGATACCCCAAAGATGGCAGACTTACCCCTTCCAGTCTACTGACTCTTCCAACCTGCCTTTTACTCCACAGGCATGGATTGTTTCGGCCCATTCACTGTCAAAATAGGTAGACAGAATGAAAAATGTTGGGGCATCATTTGTAAGTGTTTGACTACTAAAGCAGTTTACATTGACCTTCTGACTCAGGCTGATTCAGACTCTTTCCTTATGTCCCTCCGACGATTTATTGCTCGGAGAGGGAAACCTCATGAGTTACACTCTGACCAAGGAACCAATTTCAAGGGTGGAGACAGTGAGCTTATAGAAGCTTGGAAAAATCAGTAACCCCTACTTGCAAGCAAAGCTTGCCAAACACCAGATTGAGTTCCATTTACAATCCTCCTAGTTCTCCTCACTTTGGTGGATCCTGGGAGAGAGAAATCCACTCTGTTAAAACATCTCTGTATGCCACCATTGGTGCCCAAACGGTCACAGAAGAGGTGCTCAGGACTGTTTTAATTGAAATAGAAGGAATCATAAACTCAAAGCCACTGGGATACGTATCTTCAGATGTAGCAGATCCAGACACAGTAACCCCTAACTCTCTAATAATGGGTCGGCTGGACTCTGCATTGCCACAGATAGTTTATCCTGAATCTGAACTGCTTAGCCGAAAAAGATGGAGGCACAGTCAAGTAATAGCAGATCAGTTCTGGAAACACTTTCTTCGTAACTACTTGCCTGCACTTCATTCCCGACAGAAATGGCAACAAGAAAAGGAAAACCTGGAAGTTGGTACAGTGGTATTGATTGCTGATCCACAATTCCCAAGAGCGCTCTGGCCTGTTGGGACTGTTAAAGCTGTTAAAGTCGGAGCTGACAAAAAAGTCAGAGTAGCAGAAATTCAAGTCAAAGAAAGAACTTACACCAGGCTTGTCGCTCGACTTATTAAACTCCCATTACTTCCAGAGTAATTTTACTGTGCTGGCCCTAAGCAGGGGCGTTGCACCCGTGGGGGATGTGGGTGTTTTAACACCCACACTTTTCCCGATGAGAGGGTTCAACACCCACACTTTTTCTGCAGTTTTGCACAAACGCCTTACTACAGCCGCTCCTCCGTGTCTCTGGCCGCTCTGTGTCTGCGCTCGCTGCGGCTGCCTCCACTCCCCCTCCCTCTCAAACATGACACCGGCTTTGAGTGTGACCGGCTGATGATTGGCTGTTCTACCTTAAGTCCCGCCTCTCTTGGTGTGTTAGATTTATCGGTTAGCTTCGTGCTGAGGAGGCGGGAACTTATGCTTATGGTTATTTGCATCTCCCTTTTCCAGGTACTTTGAATGAGTGTTTATGCTTTCGAGGTTTTTAAATAAGCTTGATATGTGTTTGGGAAGATGTTCTGTTTATGTTTTGTTGACATGTCGAGTGTTTTCGGTATTATATGTATTTTTTTAGACTAATGCTAATTGGGATATTGTTCAGCAAATGTACTTTAAGTGTATGTCTAAAAGTGGGTACTTTTACTCTCACACAAGTACATTTCTAATACATCTTTACAATGTGTGGCGTTACTGTCATTACATTATTGGGTTTAATTTGAATTAATGTGTAATTTATTGAGAGATTATTGAATGGGACTTTTATGAGAGCGGAAGTTTACAGCTGAGCGTGATGAGACTGTCAAGGTGCAGAAACGTCAATAAATAAATCTTCCTTCTGTTTGTCATTTTTAATATATACTGTGTGTTAATATAAAGAGTAAACAAGTTTGATCAAATAAAGAGTACATTTTAAAATGTATCTGTATGTTTTGTCTATATGTAAAATTAATCAAGTAATGATTTGTCAAAAAGTAATTTACTACATTCAGAATCAAATAAAACATTGCAAGAGTGAAGGAAGCAGTGAACTCCCAGCTCATACGTCTTCCCTGTGGTGGATTGTGGGAAATTAACCTTCATCGAGTGTACTTGAAATGTACACTCGAAATTCGAAATAGTGCACTATATAGTGGATAGGGGGTGGTTTCAGACACAGCGAGTGTTCCACAATCAGGGTTGGTGCCCTACGTAGGTTGTGTACTCTGCATTTAGAGAGCGGCAGTACTGCTGTACAAAACTAATTATCTAAATACTGTAACTACACTGAAATAAGAATCCACACAGGACTTTAAAAGCTATGAAATAGCGAAAGAAGGCATTATATTTCAGCATTATATATAATGTCCTTGTGGGACATTTTCATGTTTTCACTGTAATAATTATTAGAAATGTTTCCAAACCTCTCTTCCTATTGACACCAGATCTGACAAGAGACCTTAATGGGATAGTTCATCCAAAAATTACAATTCTCATTATTTACTCACCCTCATGCATCCCCAGAGGTGAATGAATTTCTCAGCTCTGTAGGTCCAGTACAATGCAAGTGAATGGGTGGCAACATTTTAAAGCTAAACAAACAAACATAAATCAGCATAAAAGTAATCCATAAGACTCTAGTGGTTAAATCAGTATCTTCAGAAGCGGTGTGATAGGTGTGGATGAGAAACAGAGAAATCACATTCACATTCTTCTTTCACAGGTGTTTCACATTCTGCGAGGGGAGCCGGGAAAAATCGCTCTCCAATTTCGTCAGCAGCAAATGTCCCCAGTGTGAAAACCACCTTAGATTGCAATGCTTTCCAGATAAAAATATCTAAAACGGTGTACATGTAACGACTGTGTGGGGAGCAGGAACAGGCAGACAGGTGGGTCAGATCCAAACGTAGTTTTATTGGGAAGAACAAAAATAAACAAACACTGGAACAAATGAAAGTCCAGGATGGGAAAACAAAGGCTTAAGTCCTGGGTTAAAACACAGGCGGGGGAGTGCAGGCAGTGAACATCCACGAAGGGGAGAGTAGACCTTGAACGGGCGACACAACAGGGAAACACGAACGGCTGGAAGCTGCAGGGAACAAGAACAAAGAGCATACGGGGCATACACCAACGTAAGAACGAACATGGAACGTCAACGCACAACAAAGGGAAGGGAAAACAGCGGGGTTTAAATAAGGAGACACGGTAATGACAAAACGACAGACAGGTGCGGACAATAACACACTGACAGGGCCGGAAACGATGGGAAGAAGGGAAGTGTAGTTTTCACAAAGACAGTGAAACACGGGCGGACAACAAGGAAGACATGACAGGAAGCGTGAGCGGTAAAACTGAAAACACAGAGCGGACAACAAGGGAGCGTGAGATGGACGTGACAGAGGCCTGGAAGGCTCTGGAGGTGGAGCGGAGGAAGGTTCAGGAGGCGGAGCCGAGGAAGGGGGCGCCGTAGGAGGCTTTAGGGGCGTAGACCTGGAAGGTTCTGGAGGCAGAGCCGAGGGAGGCTCGGGAGGCTCTAGAGGTGGAGCCGTAGGAGACTCAGGAGTCTCGGGGGGCAGAGCCGTAGGAGGCTCGGGAGGCGGAGCCGTAGGAGGCTCAGGAGGCGGAACTCTAGAAGGTTCTGGAGTCTCTGGGAGCAGAGCCGTAGGAGGATCGGGAGGCAGAGCCGAAGGAGGCTCTGGAGGCGGAGCCGTAGGAGGCTCGGGGAGAAGAGCCCTAGGAGGCTCGGGAGGCGGAGCCGTAGGAGGGTCGGGAGGTGGAGCCGGAGGAGGCTCGGGAGGCGGAGCCGAAGGAGGCTCGGGGAGAAGAGCCGTAGGAGGCTTGGGAGGCGGAGCCGTGGAAGGCTCGGGAGACTCTGGAGGCGGAGCCCTGGGTGGCTCGAGAGACTTGAGGGGCGGAGCCCTTGAAGGCTTGAGGGGCGGAGCCCTGGAAGGCTCGAGAGGCTTGAGGGGTGGAGCCCTGGGAGGCTCGAGAGACTTGAGGGGCGGAGCCCTAGAAGGCTCGAGAGGCGGAGCCCTGGGAGGCTCGAGAGGAGCCCTGGAAGACCCGAGAGGCGGAGCCCTGGGAGGCTCGAGAGACTTGAGTTGCGGAGCCCTGGAAGGCTCGAGAGACTTGAGGGGCGGAGCCATAGAAGGCTCGAGAGGAGCCCTGGAAGACTCGGGAGGAGCCCTGGAAGACTCGAGGGACATGAGAGGCGGAGCCCTGGGTGGCTCGAGAGGTTTGAGAGGCGGAGCCCTGGAAGGCTCGAGAGGCTTGAGGGGCGGAGCCCTGGAAGGCTCGAGAGGCTTGAGGTGCGGAGCCCTGGGAGGCTCGAGAGGAGCCCTGGGAGGCTCGAGAGGAGCCCTGGGAGGCTCGGGAGGAGGAGCCCTGGAAGACTCGAGAGGCGGAGCCCTGGGAAGCTCGGGAGGCAGAGCTCTGGGAAGCTCGGGAGGAGCTCTGGGAGGCTCGAGAGACTTGAGAGGCGGAGCCCTGGGAGACTCAGGAGGAGGAGCCCTGGAAGACTCGAGAGACTTGAGAGGCGGAGCCCTAGGCGGCTCGGGAGACTTGAGAGGCAGAGTCCTAGGAGGCTCGGGAGGAGGAGCTGACTCTTGGACGGGCACGACCACTGGCGCTGGCCTTTGGACGGTCCTGGCTACTGGCGCTGGCTCTTGGACGGTCATGGCTACAGGCGCTGGCTCTTGGACGGTCTTGGCTACAGGCGCTGGCTCAGGGATGGTCAAGGCTACAGGCGCTGGCTCAGGGACAGTCGAGGCTACAGGTGCTGGCTCAGGGACGGTCGAGGCTACAGTGACAGGCGTGGGCTCTGGCTCGCAGACCGGGCAGGCGGGCTCTGGCTCGCAGACCGGGCAGGCGTGGCCGAGGCGGAAGCCCATCTTCTCCTCCTCCTCAGGGCAGACGAAGGGGAACGCGCTGGCTCGTGGGGGGCGACTGGCGTAGGCGGGGTTCGCCAGGGACGACTGGAGAGGCTCCGCTGTGGGTGGTGAGGTAGGGTCCTCCTTGGAAACGCCCACAGTAAACGGAGAGCCGCTCAACAGTAGGGTCGCCTCCAGGAGGTCGCGGAGGGTCCAGCTGCGCGTCGCCTGAGGCAACCGCTCCTTCAGCGAAGGGTTCAGGTTGTCCCGGAAGAAAACCACCAAGGCAGAGTCCGGGAAGTCGGAGAGTCTTGCCAGAGCAAGGAAGTCTTGGATGTGGTCTTCTAGGGGACGGTCCCCCTGTCGCAAACAGAGCAGCTGGTAGTTTGCCCGCAAAACTGCTGGATCCATTGGTGGGTTGTGCGTTCTGTAACGACTGTGTGGGGAGCAGGAACAGGCAGACAGGTGGGTCAGATCCAAACGCAGTTTTATTGGGAAGAACACAAAAATAAACAAACACTGGAACAAATGAAAGTCCACGATGGGAAAACAAAGGCTTAAGTCCTGGGTTAAAACACAGGAGGGGGGGTGCAGGCAGTGAACATCCACGAAGGGGAGAGTAGACCTTGAACGGGCGACACAACAGGGAAACACGAACGGCTAGAAGCTGCAGGGAACAAGAACAAAGAGCATATGGGGCATACACCAACGTAAGAACGAACATGGAACGTCAACGCACAACAAAGGGAAGGGAAAACAGAGGGGTTTAAATAAAGAGACACAGTAATGACAAAATGACAGACAGGTGCGGACAATAACACACTGACAGGGCCGAAACGACGGGAAGAAGGGAAGTGTAGTTTTCACGAAGACAGTGAAACACGGGCGGACAACAAGGAAGACATGACAGGAAGCGTGAGCGGTAAAACTGAAAACACGGAGCGGACAACAAGGGAGCGTGAGATGGACATGAGTAGTGACGGGTGAAATGGAAAACACAGGGCAGACGACACGAAACATGGTGCAGACGACACGAAACATGGTGCAGACGACACGAAACACGGTGCAGACGACACGAAACATGGTGCAGACGAGCGAGACCGTGACAGTACATGTGCTATCTAGGGATGGAATTTCTCACAAAAGAGAAAAGGACACTTCAGGAAGGTCTTTGTATTAATTGAGAAAACATGTTTGTGTGTGTGGATTTGCAGTACTGTGCAGAACTTTTAGACACTTCAGTAAAATAATGTAGAGTAAACAATGTTGTCCATCTTGATCGATTTTGACCGTGCAACCCCATTTCGATTTTGACCGTGCAACCCCATTTCGATTTTGACCGTGCAACCCCATTTACGCCCCTTCTGTTACGATCCCTGGTTGTCTGCCCCGTGTTTCTCGTGTCTATTGTCTTGCACTACAATTCCCATGTTTCCCGGCCCTCATCATTCTGTCATTGTTTGCACCTGATTGTCGTTTGTTTTCATCATGTCTCTGTGTATTTAAACCCCGCTGTTCCTCCATTCCCTTGTTGTTCGTTGTTCCCACTGTTTTTATGTTTTTGGAAGGTCCCGATGTCTACTCTGTCTCCTTTCTCAGCCGTGTGCATCCTGCCGTGTAGTTCCCGTTTTCCCATCGTGGTTGTTTACTTTGTTCCTGTCTTGTTTATTTTCATTTTGTTCAATAAATCCGCATGTAGATCCAAACTCCCGTCTGCCTCCGCCTTCTTTTCATAACACCTTCAGCTATGGTGCTGCCCGAGGCAACCACCTAATTCTCCTGTGTCTAGTAACTGCCTTGTATGTAAGCATCAAAGGTTCAGTGCCCATCCAATGTTGTATGGGACTGCATGGGACAGGACGCTCCTTCTGCTGACATGAGACACATGTAGCATATTTGAGACAGTTTAGTTCTCTGTTCAGAGAAATTTAAAATACATTTCTCTGTTTATCTCATTAAAAATGAGTTGTGATGCTGTGAATAATGTTTTTTGTCTGATGTCACTAATGTAACTGTAATAAGGTTTTGATCATTTAAGCACCAGGGCCGGTTGCACCAGCTATACATAAATTACGACTTAGCCTAGTTGTGACGTAAATGGGCACTTAGTCACAATTTATGCACTACTAAATATTTGAGTATTGCACCATTAAACTCGGGTAGGACATAACTCTACATATAAACTAAATATTTATAAAGGATTAACGATTGGAATAAAAAAGCAGACCGATATTTTATGGCATCAATGAGCTCAAGTTTTATGTGATCATCAATCCTTTCGACATACAGTATGATGTTGATATTTACACTCGTTTACATTTGAGAGAGAGAAAAATAAAACAGACTTTTATGCGTGAAGCAGATCTAATGGTGCAGTTTTCAGGGTGTGTCGCCCAGTGTCAAGTGTCAACACATTCAAAATATATATATGATATTAAAATGAACAAATGTCTATTTTTCCAGCCTGTTGTATCAGTATTTATGTATCACCTCTTATTTATTTCAGATACACTTCCTATATATTGTTATTTACACAGGGCAAATATACAATTTATCTAAATCTACTTTTATTACGCTTCGTATTTTAATGGGGATATAATTTATGACTGCTGAGAGTTACGTGAGCAAACAAGGTTTAAACATCAACTGTAACAAAATAAAACTGAAACGGATGGCTTTTTAACACATCTGTGTACAAATATGAAGGCTGTTCATTGGATAAATACAGGTAAACATCATATTATGTGACTACTTTACGAAGAGCTTACGAACTACTAGTTAAGTCTTGTCTTAAGAACAGTTGGTGCAACCAAATTAAGCACCGACTTAGTTACAAACTAACTAGCAGTTACTAATCCCTTAGTGTGAACTTTACGTGTCAAATTAAGTGAGACTTTATGCACAGTTGCAGTGGCGCAGATAGGATTTTTTAACTGGGGGAGACAAAGCTGTCAGCAAATGATTTAAACTCAATTCGTTATTTTACGTAATTTGGGCTAATGATTTGCACTAAAAAGCCATTGGGGGATTCTTATTTGAAATCATGGATAAACAACAATGAACAAAGGTAAACTAAGGCCTACCTGATCACCACTAGCAATGCACGATCAGACTGTTATTTGACTAGTATGGCAATCACCTACCAAAACTTCATGTCTTCAGCAAAGTATGTTTTATTTCAACATTTGCTTATCTCAGCATACAAAGTCCATCATTATGAACAAAAAAGCAAAGAACCTATGTGCAAAAAATAATAATAATAATAAAATACAATAACAACAACATATTTACATAAATAAAAATAAGTAAGTACACGGAGTATGAGAAATTCCGCCTAGTGCAGCCAAACAAATTTATTCAATGAAGGACCCAAAACATCTCTCCTCCTTTCATTACCCTGAACATACTGTTAGGCAATTTCTTGCCTGTCCAGTCTGTCAAGCCTCTCTTGGTGAATATGGCACACAGCAATGCCATTGAGTCTTTTTTGTGTCATGGTTGATCGCAACCAAGTTTTCAACCTGCGTAACCCACTAAAACTGCGCTCTGCCTCAGCAGATGATATGGGCACCACCATCAACAATCTTACTAATGTCTCTACCTGATCAAATAGGCCCCTGACTGCAGGGGGCATTTCTCTCAAAACATGCACAGCATCTGCAGTTGTGCTGACCTTGTACTTGTTTTTAAACATGGCTAATTGGACTTTCAAGTCTTCCTCGTTCAGTTCAGGATATTTGCAAACTGCTGCATTATTTGTAATGGGAGTCAGGAGTGAGTTTTCCAGTTCTTTTAAAGTTTGAATGCCTGGTTGCATAAACTTCTCAGTAGTTTGTGCATCTACTGTGTCAAGGACACGGTAGAACTGTACTCTGTAAAAATCCACAGCTGATCCAGGTGTGTATGCAGGAGCCTGCCCAGAATATCTCTTAGGGGGCCTATGTGTGCGTGGTGGAACAATGGTCTCTAGAGACAGATTGTCACACATGTCTCCTGTCTCCTTAAAGATTGCCTCAAAGTGTTCAGTGTTTCTTTTGGATTTCAAGCTTTCTTGGACAAGAGAGACTGCAGAGAGCATGCCCTCCACTGTCTGAGTTTTTTCTGGAGAGATGCATTTAGAACCTCTTGTTCACTGATCACATCTAAAGCAAGCAGTAGTCCCAGTACAACATTACCCTGTTGCAGTCGAACACGTAAGCCCTCTGCCCGGCTTGCAGATCCAGAATTACTTTCAGCCATCTCATCCAGTGCATTTAGTACCATCCCATATTGGCTGAGAACAGCACGGATAGCAGGTGAGCGTACAGTCCACCTAGTGGGACATAAAGGCCTGATGGACAGGGCTGGCCCTTCCCCTTCAGCTGCAACAATGGCTTTAAACTTGTCTTTCAGCTTACCAGACTGCCCAAAAAATGTGCCAAGTTCATGTATCCAGTCAAGTGCATTTCGCACGACACTGGAGGCTGAGATATTGGCAAATTCAGTCTTAACAGAACGTCCAAAATTATTCTGGCAAGGTTTTCACCTGTTGTAGAAGTTGTTTCATACAACCCTATAAAGTCTTCGTGCACCAGCAAATCAGTGTCAACATAACGTAGGCACAGCACCTCCTGCTCAACACCAGAGATATCCCTTGTCCCATCCATAATTATTGAATACTGCAACACTGGAAGGGACCGGATCTCATCTGCAATTGTCCTGATAATCGATGAACTCATCAAATTTATATGCTCATTTTGACAATCCCAAGATGTGTGCACCCACCTCTTTGCAGATAACCACCTAGTGAATGATTGATCATCTTCAGCTTTGTATTTTAAAAGCTGGTCAAGGTTACCTTGATGATGTTCATGCCCCCTAAAGGCCAATCCCTGCCTCGCCAGAAACATCTCACCCCCTATTACTTTTAACAGGCTAGCTCTGTTTTCTGCCTGATGTGTACTGACTCCACTGCTCAACTGTGTAGTAACTGGCCTGTTTTCATAGGCAGCAGTTGTAACAGCAATGTTGTGACCCTCTGATTTCTCATGCATGGAACATTTTTCAAGTGCTTTTTTCCAGTTTTTAAATCCAGTACTGACAAAAGCTGGGTCTATACTCTTGGCTTGTGCTGGTTTCCCTGTCTGGAAGTACTTAGAGCAATGAAAACACAGAACACCATCTGTACCCATACTAACATGCAGCCAAGGATACTTCTCATACCATGATTTTTGAAATGTCAGTGTCCGGTCTTTCATCACTTGCTTTTGCAAAACTTTAGGGTCAGGTTGATTTGGCTTTGTATATGTCATTATCATGTCAACATCCTCTCCCTCTGTGTTGCCTCCTGTCCCTCCTTGTTATTCTGTCCCTGCTTCTTCTGTCTGTAATTCTACTGTCTCTCCTTCCTCATGCTGTCTTTTTCTACTGTGGCTGCCCTCCTGCAGATCCTCACTTGACTGACTAGGGTCTGCCTCACTGTCATCAGAAATTGCCTGCAGGCCAGGAGGACAACATTTTAAATCTTATAATTTCAGTTAACCCTCTATACCTCTATAGAATTTCACAACAATGTGAAATACAACATATTCCTGAGAATTAATGGCTAAAACTACTATTTCAAATGTCTAAGAATAACTCAATTTTAAATTTAAGTGTTAATTACAAGTTTTTGCAATTTAAAGATTAGAAATATCTTTCAAATGATGTATGACATATTAAGAAATGTTTTTCATAGCCCATAATTTAAGAATCTATATCCTCCGTTGCTCTGTACAATAAAAAAAACACGATTTCCTGCTATAAGAGGATGTCAAAAGTATATGTAGGCCTTTATTTGTTGTTTGCATAAACCTTGCACCACACAAATTTACTTATTATAATTATTTTTATAGTGGCTTACGACTTACAGTGAACATACCTCAGTCAATTTATACAGTACAATGGGTTAAATGATAAGATAAAATACTATTTCCTGACTGATCTATAAATTGTTTGATTTATCCAACCATTCTTTTTATGTTCATTCATTATTTGCCTCTGTCCACTCACCTAAATGCATAGTTATGGTCTCCACATTTTGCTGTGTTTGCTAAGTGCAAAAGCCTTTTGCCATTGTTGTCAGACTAGCTATTCCCCTTAACAAATCTAATCTGCCACATCTGGGAAAGTCAACAGCCATAGGATACTTACATTGTTTGGTTTTTGAAAAAACGAGGTGATTGTTTTTTGTCTCTTCATTGCCATTATGTGGCATTTACAGTTGATTTTTCTCAGTTCAGAAAATCACCGACTCAGCTCAGTCATAGATGGTATATGATCACTATGGTTACCGGTCCGCTCCTACAGGCACGATTGAGGCAGCTACCTCCTCATAGGACCCCGGCAACGTCACTCAGGAGTCGTAGCACACACACACACACAGAGAGAGTGTAAACGTCGGTGGCATGATGGCATCGTGTGTTTATTGACAACAGAACAGCATGTAGTGAGAATGTGGGTACAAAGTAATGGTGACCGCCGACTGGTGTAGATTATTATTGTGTGTCAGCCTGCATCTGTCTCGACCCGATTCTGAAGCAGCGGCGGGCGTAATCCTCTGTTTTACCGATTTTTGTCAGCCTTCAGAGGGATAGTGAGGGCGGGGACTAATCGGGTCACTATGAATCTGGGGGGGTCATGTCCCCCCCATCCCTAGTGCCATCTGCGCCCTTGCACAGTTGGTGCAACCCTACCCAGACACACACATACTGAATATAATGAAAAGATCGTGAATACGTTTCTTAGAACTTTTATCCCGCAGTCCAGTAGGTGGCGGTAAAGCATCAAGAGCTGTTTTGCAAACCGCCAATGACTCCGAAGAAGAAGAAGAACTTATTTCGGTGTGGCGGGAATGCACCTATCATTTGTTTGCCAACAAGATAAGTTTGTTAAACCGCCATAAAACACCCCAAAAAAGAAGAGGATCTTATTTCGGTACGTGCTCAATCTTTTATATTTTTCGATGTGTCTTTTTCTCTCTTTAACACGGGTAGGATGGCGTTATCAACTTTTTGACAATATATATTGTGTGTGCGCGCGTCTGTCTGTCTCTCTCTCTCTCTCAAATTCAAATTCAAATGAGCTTTATTGGCATGACAAATTGTACATTGTATTGCCAAAGCATTTACATGAGCATGAAAAAATAACAGAGTAGAACAAATTCTGTATTGAACAAGTGTGAAAAAAAAAAAATACATATATATATATATATATATATATATATATATATATATATATATAATAATTAACCGTGTATATACTTTTAGTGGCGTGTGTGTGTGTGTGTGTGTGTGTGTGTGTGTGTGTGTGTGTGTGTGTGTGTGTGTGTGTGTGTGTGTGGAGTGAGTGAGCGTGAGAGTGAGTGAGCGTGTGTGTGAGTGAGCGTGTGTGTGAGTGAGCGTGTGTGTGAGTGAGCGTGTGTGTGTGTGAGCGTGTGTGTGTGTGTGTGTGTAAATGGGCTCATCACTGTTTGGTCCACTCTTCCCTCTTTTTGTGGCAGGAGTTGATGTACTATGCCGCTAGTGAAATGCAGTCTCTTTGTTCACCAAGTAAATATTGAACTTGTGCATCATTCTTCAACTTTTTGAAGTTGGGACAAATCATTTCAAATTTGGGAAAGAAGTGTTTTCGTATGTCATTATAATTAGGGCAGGTGGTTAAGAAGTGCAGCTCTGTTTCTATTTGTCCTTGGCTACAATACGGGCATAACCTGCCCTCTCTGGGCATCCAGCTCTGCCTGTATCTGCCCTTCTCTATCATCAGGCTGTGGTCGCTCAGTCTGTACCTCGTCATGTGTTTCCTCAGTTTGTGTCTCTGACTGTACTCAGGTATTCTGCTGTCGTGTAATCTCTGTTTAGGGTCAAATAACATTGTAGTTTACTTTGTTTTTGTGTTGTTTCATTCCAATAAGTTCGGTATTTTTCTTTTTGTGTGTTAATCATGTGGTTGGGCTGGATTGTGTGGATGAGGGTGTCCGTGTCCTGAAATCTATATAAAAACTAAAAAAAGGAACACTGAACTTGGAATTGAACATTATATACATGTGTGTAGGTCTGATGCAGTGTGTTCGGCTGTGAGTGAGTGTGTGTTTATTGGAAGTTTGCTGGTCTCTGGTCGTCCCTCAGGATGTGGCAAGATGCAACAAATTTTGCAGCTATATTTGAGCATTTG
This sequence comes from Xyrauchen texanus, assembly GCF_025860055.1. NCBI lineage: Eukaryota > Metazoa > Chordata > Actinopteri > Cypriniformes > Catostomidae > Xyrauchen > Xyrauchen texanus. Next base: position 5,794,391 of record NC_068300.1, read on the forward strand.
GCTTCTTCGCCAAGAATGAAACAGAGTTTTTGGGTTGGATTACAGGTGTTAAATTGGGGAAATATTTGATTAATTTTGGGGTAATGGTGGTCTCTGATGTGTTTATATTTTGGGCATTCTGTGAGGAAGTGCAGCTCGGTCTACGTCACTCCCAGGATACAGTGCGAGCAGAGCCTGTCCTCACAGGAGAGCCAGGTCTGTCTGCGCCGGCCCGTCTCCACGGCCAGACTGTGCTCGCTGAGTCTGTACATCGTCAGGGTTTTCCTGAGTTTCACATCACTCACTGTGCTCAGGTAGTTCGCAACAGTGTACTCTCGATTTAGTGCCGAATAACATTCCAGTTTGTGTTGGTTTTGAATGGTGTTTGTCCAATGGGTGATGTACTTGTCTTGTTCTGTGTTGATAATGTGTGTGAGTGTGTGTGTGTGTGTGTGTGCTGAGGTGTGCTGATCTCTGCAGGAGAGAGCTCAGTCAGTCTCAGCACCAGCTGGCACAGGGGACTCCTCGCTACGCTCAGCTCTTGGTGTTTTAGGGCTTTATAATGGTATGTGTTGGGGACGCTTGTTTTTAGGTGTTTCCAGAATTTGATGGTTCTTTTTTGGATGTTTAGAAGGAGAGGGTATTGGCCTAATTCTGCCCTGCATCCGTTGTTTGGTGTTTTTCTTTGGACTTTGAGAATTCGTTTACAGAAATCTAAATGTAGAGTTTCAATCGGATGTTTTTCCCAATTTAAAAAATCAAATTTGATAGAAGGACCCCACACTTCACTGCCATATAAAACAATTGGTTCAATTATTGATTTGAAAAGTTTGAGCCAAATTTGGATTGGGATGTCAATTTTGATTGATCTTTTTATGGCATAGAAAGCCCTTTGAGCTTTCTCTTTGAGTTCATTCACAGCCAAAGTGAAGTTGCCAGTTGGAGTTATTTTCGGGCCGAGGTAAGTGTATGTGTTTGTGCTCTCAATGGTTCTGTGTGATAGTGTGAATGTGTGTTTTGGTCCCTGAGATCTGGAGCATTTCTGAAACATCATGACTCTAGTTTTCTGGAGGTTGACGGTCAGGGCCCAGGACTGACAGTAATCCTCCAGCAGATCCAGGCTGTCCTGAAGCCCCTCTTTAGTGGGCTTACAGGAGAACCAGGTCATCTGCGTAGAGAAGACACTTGATCTCGGTGTCGTGTAGAGTGAGACCTTGAAAGGGAGCATGTTCTAATGTATCGGCCAATTGGTTGATGTAAATGTTGAAGAGGGTGGGGCTTAAACTGCAGCCCTGTCTCACTCCGCACTCTGGGGAAAAATTTGGTTCTTTGGTTTCCAATTTTAACAGCGCATTGGCTGGCTGTGTACTTCGATTTGATCAAATCATAGAATTTCCCCTATTCCACTGTCGAGAAGTTTCAGGTATAATCCTTTGTGCCAGATTGAATCGAATGCTTTTTTGAAATCAATAAAACAAGCAAAAATGTGTTCTTTGTTTTGATGTACATGATTTGTCAATTAGTGTTTGTAATGTAAAAATGTGGTCGACGTGCGGCATTTTGGAAGAAAGCCTTCCAAAATGCATTTACTCAAGGCATTGTGCTTCATAAGGAAGTGTAAAAGTCTGGAGTTTAAGACGCTGCAGAGAACCTTCCCCAGGTTACTGTTCACACAGATGCCTCGGTAGTTGTTGGGGTCTAATTTGTCTCCGTTCTTGTGGATGGGGCTGATGAGGCCCTTGTTCCAGATCTCAGGAAGAACTCTACACACAGAACATCATTGAACAGTTTCAGCATGGCCAGTTTGAAGCTTTGGTCTGTGTGTTTCAGCATCTCGTTCAGGATGCTGTCTACACCACACGCTTTCTTGTGCTCAAGGACTCCTAATTTTTCTTCCAATTCTTTCATTGTTACGGGAAATCTCAAGGGTTTTGATTTTCTTTAATTGATCTTTCCAAATTGTCTAGTTTATTAATTATTTCATTTTGTTTATAATTTTGAATTTCAGTTGGGCTGTATAATTCTTGGAAGTGGTTTTTCCACTTCTCCCCATCTTGAATTGCCAGAACCTCTTGGTTTGGTTTGTATAACAATTTCCATTTATCCCAAAATTTGTGTGAGTTTATAGATTTTTAAATTTTTTCAAACTAGCTTTGCAAAAACTGTGCTTTTTTCCGCCGGAGTGTGGCTTTGTATTGTTTTAATGCCTCACAATAAAGAAGGCGGAGGTCCGAATTATCTGGTTGTCTGTGTTTTTGGTTTGATACATTTCTGAGGTTTTTTCTCAGAGCCTTACAGTCCAAATCAAACCATTTGTCTGTATCTAAATATTTTTTCTTTGGTTTAACAATTGACAAATGAATTTTTGTGCTGTTTTGTAGAATATGTTGTTTAAATCTTGTACTTCTTGATTGATGCCAAATTGATTTTTAGGGTATTCCTGTATTTGGAATGAATGTATGAGGGATTGTATTTCTGGAGATTCAACAGCAGTGCTGCACTGTTTTCAGTCCATTTGAATGACATTATTTTGTTCATTTGATATGGGGTCCTAATAGGTTTGGGATGTTTCAGATTGCTTTATATAGAGGATGATTTGGCTGTGGTCTGAGAAAGGTTTTAGGGGTTTGACTGTGAATGCTCTCAGAGAGGAAAGCTCTAGATCTGTGATGGTATAGTCTACAGTGCTGTTACCAAGAGCTGAGCTGTAGGTGTATCGGCCGAGCAAGTCTCCTCGCAGTCTTCCGTTGATCGATGTACAGAGCCAGTCCTCGGCAGAGCTGCAGAAGCTGCCGTCCGTGAGCTGTTCACGGTTTCATCGCAGTTATGTCTGCTGGGGTAAGAAGGGTACAGATCGTTATTGCCTGTGATGAATCTGGTACCGCGCGATTCTAAGAAATCTAATTCTTCTCCTGTTCTTGCGCTTAAATCACTCATAAGCAGCACATTTCCCTGGGCCTGGAAATGGCTGATTTCTCTTTCTATGTTTTGGAAAGTTTCCTCTTGGAAATACGGAGACTCGAGGGGTGGAATGTAAATTGCACAAAGGAAAACAGGCTTAGATGCTGATATCATTCCTTTTTGTATTTTAGCCACAGGTGGTGCTGTTCTCTTTTGATTAATTCTATGGACAGTTCAGATTTGATCCATATTATCATCCCTCCCGAGTCTCTCCCTTGTGTGACTGATGTGAGTTTGACTGACGGTAATATAATCTCTGTATCCTGAGGGACAGCCAGTGAACGCATCTCCTCTACACCAGGTTTCCTGTAAGACGATGACATCTAGGTCTTGAAGTTCTTTCATAAAATCAGAATTTCTACTTTTTAGGCCAAAGACTGAGGAGTTAAGACCTTGAATATTCCACGTAGAAAAACTGAGTGATTTCATCATAAACTTTTAAAATAATGTGTAACGGTTTGT